>NC_136507.1:66091237-66126237 GCF_053919585.1 Euprymna scolopes
TATCGAAAAATTGGCCAAAAACATTAATTCCTTTACCCTCAACTGGGCACTTTTCTACAGGGAGAGGTCGCTTTTTTCGCTGATATTTTCCAAAGCTGTCGCCTCTTTTCAATTGATTTGTTTAGCCTTAATTTAAAAATATGTCACTTCCGGTTTGGCAATGGGCGCAACAGCTAATGCGTCCCTTTTTGTTTTTCACTTTCTTTTTCTCCTTCACGTTACAGGTTCGAGCCTGCCTGCCTACTACCACTTTTATTTTTTGTTGCTCAACCAACACCCTTACACACACACCTCCACTTTCATTTCTGCCTTCGCGTCACAGGTACGAGCCCGCCTGCTTGCTACATTTTATTTTTTTGCTCAACACAAGCCTACAAACGCCCAGGCAACGCCGGGCACCCAGGCTAGTTTATCATATATAAACAATCCATATATTTAGACTATGTTAAATAAATATTCATTTTTCTTTTCCATTTATTTTAATTTATTAAATTTTTTTTTTTAATATTTTACTTTCAGTATTAATTATTTTTGTAGAAATGTTTTTGAAAATTAACATTTTTTAATTAAAAATAAATATATGTAAATAAACAAATTTGTTTAAAAGCAAAAAATATCCGGATATTATGCTTTGACCTACATTTTCGTTATTCTTGGCCTTTTGGTCAAGATCAAAGTGTAGTATCTGTTCTTCAGATGCTGCACTTCATTTTCTTGTTCTCTTTCGGTGGAGGAGAAATCCTTCACGACTGAGACAATTTTTATTTTTGTACTTTTTCTCCACGTTAAAAAACGACCCTGGTGTCTAACTCTGTCCCGTGGGGAGGCATTGTAAATAGGTACATTTTCGTTGAGTTGTTCAGATTAAGTAACATCGTTTATTTCTGATAAGTTTCAAAACCGGAAGTTGCTTAGATCAGTAAATAGGCTAGATCGCCGATGACACCAGCATGGCAACATGATAGTTGCACATTTGTAAGTAATGAATGAAAATATTGAACTAGAAAAAAAAATCAGATGGTTAATCGATAATTAAGTGGGTCGAAGGGATGAAGGGATAGAGAATCATCCAAATGCACTTTTAAGTATCGATTACACTGCCCCCCCCCCACACACACACACGTTTAACTTGGAAAAGACATTCCTTTCATTTTTTACCCCGGATATTTCAAAGAATCTTGCTGTCAATACAAGTTGATTCTTTTATCATAACCTGTTGACATAGGCAGAAAAATGCAGGATTATCTTTGGTATTTATGCAGAATACGGACTATGCTAGGTTTTCAATTTTTGCGGTATCTTTTGTTTATTAAATTTTAAGGTAAAAAATAGTTGCAAAACGCCCTCTCCATGTTAAAAATGGGTTTCTAAATAAAGTACTATTATTTTAGCACGATTTTTCGTATTCTGCATAATACCTCTTTTTTTTTTTCTTTTACTAAATTTGCAAAACTAAGAAATGCAAATTAAAAAAAAAGTTTTTAGGAGTAAAGAAAAGAGATTCATTTAAAATTTACTTTCCTCCAAAGTTTTGTAATTTACTACAAAAACAGAAATGGATATCTGTTCTGTGAGACTTTGGTTGTGCAGATTGCAGCAGCAACAAAATTTTTTATGAAATAATTTATTTTGATTGTTTACTGAAATCAGGTTTCAACTAATCCAATGTGAAAGACCCAATGAATAGCACATCAGCCTAAATCCTCGACATGAACTCTTGTCCATCATTCCCATAACAGCCTCAGCTACCAAGCCAAGGGCAAGTGGAGGGCTCTACATTGCGAGTGAAACAGTCGCATTTGCAAGTGATTTTTAAAGTGGTGACTACAAATAATGAAATGCTTATCTTTTGGCGATTGTAATTCTTTCACTTCCAAAGTTCACTACTGAGTGAAAAATATCTTTTCAACTTTTTTTTTAATAAAACGAACAAAGTTAAATTATTTAAACAATAAAAGTTTAATAGAACAATATACTCTTTTTTTAAACGAAAGTTGTTAAAAACATCAGAAGAAATTAGAACATTTATAGCTTCAAGTATCAACATAAAATTTGTTGTGTATTTAGAATTACACTTATTTAAAAATATACAGAAATATCTTTATGATGTACATACTCGTCACAGAACGAAGATGTCATATTCTAAAAATCATGTAAAATTATTTCATATATGTGTTGGGCAATACCCGTCCTAGTAAGGTAAAATTATTTCATATATGTGTTGTACAATACCCATTCTAGGATATGTAAAATTATTTCATATAAGTGCTGTGCAATACCCGTTCTAAGGAAGGTAAAATTATTTCAAATATTTGTTCGCAATACCTGCACTAGAGAAGTTAAAATTGATACGTATATTTGTTGTACAATACCCGTTCTAGGGAAGGTAAAATTGTTCCAAATATGTGTTAAATAGAACCATATACTTTTTTAAACGAAAGTTGTTAAAAACATCTGAAGAAATTAGAACATTTATAGCTTTAAGTATCAGCATAAAATTTGCTGTATATTTAGAATTATACTTATTTAAAAAAAAAAAATGTTTATAATATACATACTCGTCACATGTGGGTTTGGTTAGTAACTTTTCTATTTGGCTAGTAAACGAAGATATTTAGTTGTCAAAGGTCAACTAAAGATAAATTTGTCCATAGAGCCCTGTATATTGAACATAGATTCACATCCATCATCATAAATGGAGAAGAAAGACCCCAGTGTGTTATTTGTAGTAAAGTTTTGACAAACGATTCTATGAAACCAGCAAAGATGAAGCAACATTTGCAAAAAGTTCATCCTCATCACAAAGACAAGAACAAAAATTTTTTTTCGAACATCATGGGAATGCTCTCAAAAAAGATGAAGTTGTTTTCAACAGAAGATTTCAAAGAAAACCCAAAAGCTTCGTATGTTATAGCATTTGAAATAGCAAAGCAGTGCACTTTTTAAGACAGGCAATCTAGGAAATAATTTGCAGAAGAATGACGAAGATGGTTTTGCAACATATGCAGCCACGGTAAATAAATATTCCGATAAATTCAAATTTACAGACCTTAGTGCAGACAATTTTAAATGTTTAATATTTGCGCAAGGATTGACTTCTGATCGAGATGCAGAAATTAGGAGGTGTGTCCTAACAAATTAGAAAATGAACCAAAACTAACCCTAAAAATTTAACATTAGCTGCCAGAAAATAAAATTATTAAAAAAAATTTGATGGATATCGAAGCTGGAGTTATGCTAATAAAAAAGTAGACATATAATTTTTAAAAAACATAAAAAATAAAACAAGTTAGGGAAAAAAGGACACATATCGACACATAAATTAAAGGCTTATTTATTTACCTACTCAGGTCGGACTGAATTCATGAATTTAAATCATGAAACTAGCCAACCAATAATTTTTGAAAAACAAAAATAAAAAGTACAACAGATGCGCATGCCTTGAAAAACAAATTAAAAGGAATCTTTTCTTGTTTCAGGCCACGAAAAGCCAAACAGAAGATACAAACAAACTGATACTGTTGTGGACTGAACAAAAGCTAATCCTAAAGTGATGATACCATCGCTAACTGACCAAGTCATATGTGACTGCAGGTAATTTTTCACCGGATACGAAAACTTCAGCTACACTGCAACAGGTGGTGATTGCAACTCTATTTTTCTTAGTATTAGAAAATTATTTAATGAGAGTCAACGTCACTCAAAGATATTACGTGCAGCAAAATAATAGCACTCAAACTGTATTTCCACAATATGGAAGAATTGCCGGACCGTTTTACTCAGCATCTTTTTCAAATAGAGAGTTCATCAGGTCAACAAACTAGTGGAAACCTCTGGGACAATATTGCCCCTTGTCTGGCGGATTATTACAAGTGGGATTTTAGATAACATTTATTGACTTAAGTACTTGTGGCGGAGTCTACCCATGCAAGTAATCAATTGTTTTATTACATTCTCGTGGATAATACATGAGAAAATGCAATATATGTTGTTACTTTACTTTGGCGTTTTGTTTTTCTTTGTTATCCTTTAACACTTACATTGTTTTTCTACTTCTTCAAGGACGAGAACCAACTGTCCAATGACTGGAGTCAATGAGAAGCTTCCTCATGCCATGTCAAGCCCCTAACAACATCTCAGGAAGAGACAAGACTACAAGCTGTGGATGAAACAGCTAAAAACTCTTCCTACTGATATGGGAATCTCCTCTTCTAAGACCTTCCATCCTGGTTCAGAAGCATCCTGGCTGCAACTGCCTAAGAACAGAAATGGGGCAATCAAAAGTTATTACGATGAGATGAGGGGAGAGGTTACAAAACTGACCTAACCATCCCTGAATGTGGAGAGGAGGACCATATGTTGCAACTCTGTCTTATCTGTCCTCTACTGTTCAATCCGTGTAGATTGAAAGATCTCGGTTGGAATGTCTGAGATAACACCTGAATGTTATCCAGTAGGATGCCCTATCCTTAGGTTGAATAAAATAAAAAAATTAAGAAAAAGAAAAAAAATCATTTGCTACAAACTTTTCACCTTTGTTTATCCTAACAAACTGTCAATAAATCAGGTTAGTACAAAAGTTTTGCCGGTTTGTAAAAAGGGAAATTTAAACCATTGTATTTTATGCATATTGTTATTACTTAAACATGTCACCATAAATAATGTATAGATTTTTAGTCACATGCAAGCGACTCTATAAGTTGGTCCGTCAGTCGTTCAGTCTGTCCGTAACACTTTTGTGCTTGGTCTTTTTGGTTAAGATCAAAGGTCTGTTGTTAATAGATGCTGTTCTAAGCTTTTTAAGCTTTTCTTGGCCTTCAGGCTCGGTTGAATACATGTTCCCCGCCTAGGTGTGGAACGCGCAATTCTGTAAAATAAAATTAAACAAGTAGTCTCTCAGCTAGCTGAGTGTGTGTTCCATCCCTCCCAGATTAGGAAGCCTCCAAGATCCCCATCCCCTCTTACCTGCAATTTTTGTTTTCACCCCTTCCTCTAAATTTTATCCATCTTGGAGAAAAAGAAATACAAACTAACCTCCATCCCTTACCCACAAAAATTTTCTTTTCTCCATTCACCCCCATCTAGAGGGCATCCCCACCTAGAGACTGACCCGCAGAAGCGAGGTTCCTTTTACAAACCTAGTGGAACGGGCAGTCTATCAACTAAACGGGGTTAGGAGGGTCCTACTAATCACCTTTTGTTTTTTCTTCCCCCGCCCTCGACAAAAATGAATTATTGTACCATTTTATTGTTATCTTTTTTGTTTTTACACGTCAATAAAAAATGTTTTAAAAATTGGGAGTTACTAGGACGTCCCCCAATATGAAAGGGTGAATGCGGTATTATGGTGAAAGAAGATACTAGCTGGGAGAAACTTCTGACTTTGTTTAGTTCTGGAGTGACAAGGATGACCAACGACCCCCCAAAATCCCCCCTTTTGAGTTGGCCATGTGCCTAAGTTTTTTGTTCATCGTTCATTTTGACTGTATTTTTTAACATGAATAAAAGATTTAATATCTCAAAGTGTAGCATCTGTTCTTACTACATGCTGTACTTATCTTTGTAACTTTGTGATATAAAGTGGGGAATCACTTTTCTGTATTAATTTAATGTAAAATGATCACCCACTTTACAGTCAGTCAGTCTCAAAGCCATTCAAGTCATTCTCCAGATCATTGAAGTTGTTTTTGAAGGATTACAGTTATTTTTAAAGCATTCAAGTCATTCTTAAGGTCATTCAATTCATCCTTAAGTTCATTAAAGTCATTCTAAGTCATTTACTTTTTATTTATTTAAGTCATTTCAGCCCATTTTTCGGTCATTTTAGTTTATCTTTAAGAATTTCATGTCAATCCTACATTCACGCATTCATTCATTACACGAGAGCACGCGACTAATGGCTATCGGCCTTGTTATTTCAGAACCGTAATAAACGACTTGAATCACAAAAGAAAGAAAAGCCGAGTCGGATTTATTTATTTTTGTTTTTTAGTTTGTTCCTTTTCAATGGTTTGGGAGTCAGAGAGAGGTTTGAACTGTAACAAGCATGATTCATACATAACGGCCACATTACACTTTAGTCAACAGAAAGGGAGTCATCTTCCATCATGATAATGCTCGTCCTCACACAACACCACTGACCAAAGTTTTCCTATGAGAATTTGGTTGGAAAATCATGTTCCATCCTTAATATTCTTCTGACTTAGATCTCCCGGATTATCACATATTTTGAGAATTACAAAACCATTTCGATGGCCTTATTGTGAACATCACAAGGAGATTGAACACGAGTCAGATTTCACATCAAAACCTAAAGAATTTTACAAGCAAATCATTTATAAGCTTGTTGGCAGATGGAATCAAGTTATAGAGAGCAACAGTCGTTATTGTCATGAATAAAGATTTTTAAAAGCAGTTTTTCATTTTCAAAAATGAAATTTACACTTTTTTTTTTTTTTTTTTTTACACGGAGGTCACTACTTATCAAGGCCCGGAAGCCACTCAGGGATAAGGGTTATTGCAAGTACAGTACGTTAGTGCGGAGATTTGATGAAGTGTTTACTTCATTAGGAATTTGTTAACGTTGGACTCGAAGACATCCAAGTTGTAATCAGGTGGGAAGCAGGCAGACGGAACATCGGCAAAAACTTTTGCACTAACCTAATATTTATGTACAGATGGACTTTGACATTCATCTGACATAATTCAGATGCAGTCATTCCATCTGTACATTTATTTTTAACGAACGTATTTAGAAAACCTGATAAAAATTCTATTTGAAACAATAGACCGAGTATATTATTTGGATTATTCGGACTACCGTTCTCATCTTGAGCGTTATTCACACAACATTTTGGGTGATATAACATCCCACATTCTTCAGGAGCATCTTACTAAATTCGGAAATCTTTCTATCAAACTCTGGAATCTGTATGTGGCATAGTGTATAAAATACTTGGTAAGAGTCAGTTGTAAATCATACTCTTCTGAAAGTTGAAGGTTCAATCCTCGGTGTGGCTAGGGATTTTTCATCCTGGGCCTCCAAAATCAACAGAGATTAGACCATTTCTGTAATGATCTAGTCCCTCTTGATTTTGCAGTGAAAGTTTAGTTCTATGCAGTTCTAGAAGATCCACCCTCCCAGGCCTTGCCTTCTCTCTTAGAGAAGGGGTTAGTTCATTACTAATCGCCTGAGGTGCTCTTACCAGGAAATGCCGACAGGGCTGCTCAAGCACATTTTGTAGGTCTAACATGTCCCTCCTTGGTGGTGCTGATGATTCTGTGCAAATTTCTGAGTTCAACAAGATACGCCTGAAGAAGGTTGGCGCTTACATCTATTGAAACCTTGTGTGAATAATAAATACTAAAAGATGAGAACAGTAGTCCAAATCATCCAAATATTAAATCCTCATCTCAAAAGTTCAGAAACATAACCGACTGAGCCTCTTCTAGGGTTACTTGGACGCATCTAAAGATAATGCATTTTACTTCCCGCGTCAGCAGGCTGAAATTCAACAATCGACCATTAACAGTGATTTTGA
Organism: Euprymna scolopes; assembly: GCF_053919585.1. Classification (NCBI taxonomy): domain Eukaryota; kingdom Metazoa; phylum Mollusca; class Cephalopoda; order Sepiida; family Sepiolidae; genus Euprymna; species Euprymna scolopes. The sequence goes on from NC_136507.1 coordinate 66,098,779, forward strand.
AAAAGAAAAAAAATTTACATAAAAACAAACAAGGAAGGAGGAAGAATGACTTTCCAAGATGCAAGTGGGGTGGAGTACAATCAATTAAGAGTATACTGGGATGATCTTCCTTCCCAACAACCAGAGTTAATCATTATCGATTATCCCCTGGTTTCGATTTTACCATAGTTCAATGCTTCTATTCATTGCTTATCTCAACACCTGGTGTCTTCACGTTCAGTTTTATAACATTCAGTCATCAACCGATCAAGCAGCAAAAAAGAGATTTAAAAATTCAAAATCAAGTGTAAAAATTTTCGTGAGTGATCTCCACTTGTTGACTCGACTAACATGGCCTTGAACCAGACACTTATTATAAACAAACAGGGCCACCCGGAGTTGCCCAGAAAAAAGTGTAACCTATTTCTATTAAAATCGTTTACCTCCTACCTTTCTCTCCCTCTTTCTTCTCTACTCAGATGATTCTTTTCTAGATGGACATACACACATACAATTCTCATTATATATATATATATATATATATATATATATATATATATATATATATATATATACACACACACACACCATTTATATAACAGATTCCTCAAGTAATGAGTTGATATTTTCTTTCAAATTAGTAAAAAAAAAAAAAAAAATAACACTGAAAAACCGATCCCCTGATAAAATCCGGTCCATTTGATCCTCAAAGAATGAATACTTTTTGGTCTCAAAAAAAAAAAAAAATAAATAAAGGAGGATAGACCTGTAAATTCCCTCTCGTCCATTCTTATAAGTGCCTTTTGGGTTAAAATGGCTCAAATTGACACTTTTGTGCTTACAAAAAAAAATTATGCCTTGGATTTTTAGAAAACTTTCTGAAAATTTATAACTGATTTCTATATAATTTTGTTTGTCTATACTTCGCGATAACTCTTGGGTATGCCCCAGGGGCTCTTTTACGGTTAATAAAAACACTATTTTTGGGACTATTTTACCATATTTGTCCAAATTTTTCTGTGTATGTTTATTTAGCAGTTTTGCATGGTGTAGAACTCAAATTTACATATGTTAAGGCCAAAAACTGCACTGTTTGTTCATTTTCACCAGGATTTGACGTCCCCTTGGGACTTTGGGGATGGAGGGGGAATGCCGAACTTAATCATTTGTTTTTATGCCTCGTTCACTGTGCACTCACGGGGGACCATGCATGCTTCACTTGTTCATCCAGGAATGGGTTGATTCAATTACAGAAAGTACAAAATCAATGGGGTAGTCAGAGAATCCTCCTGGATTAGTCAAAATTGAAGAAACCAAAAGTTGAAACTCCAGAAGTAAATTGACCAAAAAGTCTTTTTTTTACCAAAACTGCTAAAATGAACCATTGAATAAAAAGTATTTGTTAATAAGACTATAACACATTGTTATAGCAAAATAAAAACAATCATTGAATTAGTAACCAATAAAAATGAATCATTAATTAATGAGATGTCATTTTGCAAAGCAATATGCAAATTAGTTAATCTTATGATGCTTATCGCATACACATGATCAATAATTTAGAAAGCTATTGTTCTTCCACCATGAATTTGGCATTTTAATATCACCGTCAGCGTGCTCAACTTTATGAATATACAGATAAGAATCATGGATTTTCTTAATTGCTTTTACACATAAACAAAAAAATATGATGCAGTACCCGTGACAAAACAATATATTCCAAATATTACAAAAATTGAGCAACTAGTTTTATTTTTAAATAAGAAAATAAAATTTTATGGGTATCTGAGGAGTGACTGTTGAAAAAAATCTCAGGAAACAAAGAGATAACTCAGCAATAATTCATACTAGATTTATGCTGTAATGCCTACTAATTCCCATTAATCACTTAAAAATCATTTTCTTTATAAAAATGAAACTACTTGATCAATTTACGTAATTCTTGGAATATGATTATTTTGTTTCATTATAAGTGCATACATCATGCAAATTTTTCTTTATTTTTGTTTTTCTTTAGTATAGATAGAATTCTGAACACAAACGAAAAAAATAAACATAAGAACCAAGAATAACTTTCTTATAAAATACACTAGCCCAGGTGGTTGGAGGTGGGTGTTGAGAAAAAAAAAAAAAAAAAGTGGTAATAGGCAGGCAGGCTCGAACCTGTACAGCGAAGGAGGAAAAGAACGTGAAAAAAAGAACATAGTGAATTAAATGAGTTGGTAATTAACTTTTGCCTGGATGGAGGATATTGGCACAAGGACGAAATAAAAAAATTTTTAAAAAAAGATAGAGAGAGAGGTGGATTGCACTAAAAAATGTAAGGTAATTAGTCTTCCTCGCTAACCATTAGGTCAAAGCGGATAGTGAATTCAAGGAGTTGGTAATTAATTTAAGAATCATAGGAGTCGCCACACATGCGTAGAAATGAACGTTGCTTTTAAATCTGGCCGGGGGCCAGTTAAGCTTCCCGCTTTCTGTCGTTTTATTTATTTGCTTCCCCACGAAAGCAAATTAGACACAAGGTCGTTTTTAATGTGGGGGGAAAACCAGCTCTCCCAAAAAGAGGGCACTCTGACAGTATCCAAATAAATAGTAATTGTCTTAGTATGAAGGGCTTCCCCTACCTTGACCAAAGACCAATTACAGAACAGATACTACCTGGGTGAAGGCCAGGCATTGGCGTTTGCGTTCAAATAGTTTCGTTTTATTTATATGAAAAACACAAACAGCCGACACGACAGCACGGTGAGAATATTGTTTAACTCAATCGAAAAAAATGATAGAGACGACGTTTGTTTACGAGTCTGACATATTACAATCTGGAAAGTATGTGAAAACTTCTCGTGGCATGTAACAGATGCGAGAACCCCCATCCAAAAAGCCTTTCATGGACATATACAAACACTTGCACCCATTTTGTCCTTTATATAATAGACTAGTGTGGGTGCCCGGCGTTGCCCGGGTGTTTGTCGGTGTAAAAGAAAAAAAGTTTTGGGAGGCAGGTAGGCTCGAACCCGAGGCCTTGAGGTGAAGGTGGAAAAGAGAGTGAAAAAACCTGACATCTTACCGCTCGGCCATGACAGGACAGGAACTGAAAAGCGTTCTAATTTAACGAATCAAAAGTGACAGGTGTGTAAATTTAATGAGGTCAAACATGACGACATAGGAGAATGAAATTAACTGTGGCTGCAAGCCAGTTTCTGCGTTTCCACATGTTGGAGAAAACCAGCTCTCCATAAAAAGGGGAGTGTCCAAATGAATAGCAACTGTCTGATATGATGGGTTTTGCCCGCATTGATCAAAGCTGACTACTTTTCTGGACGTGGTTTTGCTACGGGTTCAGTTTCGTTTTTTTTTTTTTTATACGGAAAAGCCAAAGAAACATCCGGAGACCAAAAAATATCGTGAAAATAGCATATAAAAGTCACCCAAATAAAAGATACGCACGATCTCGTTTCATGAATCGGAGATATTATAATCTAGGTAGTATATAAAAAATTCTAAGAAACAGTAGAAGCTGTGAGAATAAGACACTGCCAATAATGTTGACAACTCAATAATCTATGCAGATGTTCTGTGTCCGTGTATAATACTCATTTCAGTATGTATAAAAAACTTTATTTTGTTATTAAAAATGTTATACATGGAGGAGGAGGAGTCAGGCGCCGACTGGAGGTTTTTTTTATTTGTTTTCTTTTTTTGCACCAAATATGGTTCAATTGTAAAATGGAAGTTTTATTAAGGATTTCATGAGTAGCATTCTGTTTTTATAGTTTTTTAAACTGACAGCATTTTGTGTTTTTTGGTTTTTTTAAATGTACTCTATATTAAAAACCTACTTGAGGCCTAATTTATGTGCTATGGCTTTACTGCCCTTGGACCAGCACCGGAGATACCCCAGGTTATCACATGATCTATTAATTAAACATATGAAAAAGCAAACTAATAAATACAACAAAATAAAGAAATAAATAAAAAAGAACAAGGAAAAAGAAAGGAATAAAAAGAAAGAAATAAAAAAGATAACAAATAAAAAAGAAAATAGAAAAGAGGAAAAAAGAAAAAGAAAAGGAAAAAGTAGAAAAAAGAAAAAGACAAAAAAAGGAAGAAAAGAAAAAAAACAAAAAGAAAATAAAAAGAATAAAAAAGAAAAAGAAAGAAAAAGAAAATAAAAAGAATAAAAAGAAAAAGAAAAAAGAAAGGACATAGAAAGAAAAAAGAAAGAAAAAGAAAGAAACAAGCAGTTCTAAAGTCTTTTTACAAAAATACATTTCATTTTTCTGCAGGACATCAGATCCAATTCATACGGCATAAATTGGCAGGAAAAAATCTGTTATTCTTCCATTTTTGCAGTTTTGCAAAAAAGACAATAAAAGCATGAATACATTTGCATAAAAAAGTCTTTGAGATTCCTTAAAAATCAATACTAAGCTAAAAGATTCCTTTTATACATGAATAATTTCAAATGTGGAAATGAGCATCATTATAAGAATCAATCGTGAAAAACAAGATCAGAAAACAAGGCAAAGGACATTAAAAAAAAAAAAATTAAATTAAAAAAAATGGCCAGAAACTAATCGAACAGAAATAATTCAATTGGCAAAGAGATAAAGTGTACAAAGTTTACTCATTCTAGGAGTAAAAGGAGTGCAGCATGGAAACAAAGGTTAACAACTTAGATAAGGGATAGTCAACCTATGGCACATAGCGAAAAGCGGGGGAAACAGTAACTGGCTTGCTGCGCAAAACTAAGTAAAAAATCATGCCACTTCCTCGCACATGTATATTTCGCTTTATAAACCTTAAATGAACACACTTACCAATTCCTCTCCCCTCGTGGCCGAGAAGGTTAGGTGGCTGGCTTTTTTCCCCCCTTTCATTTCCACCTTCGCGTCAAGTCTTCAGGGTTCAATCCTACCTTCCTACTAAAAATCTTTTTTTCTTTTACACCGCCAAGCACCCTGCCAATGTTTTTTTTTTTCTTTAATACACACACCTCCAAACACCCAGGCAACGCCAGGTACTCCACGTTAGTAATAAATAAAAACCAAAAACATTATGACGTGTTTAAGTAAAAATTTACTTACTAAGAGCCAGGGAGTGAGTCTAAGATGTCATTTTGAATATGATCTGAGGTGTTTGTTAATTTATTCAAGCATTCTGAAGAATGATTAAAATTGTTATGAATATTTAGACTGCATTCCTGAAAATCAAATATTCCAATATTTACTTATTCATTTTATTAATTCAAGACGCCAGTTAGAATGTAAGTGAAAAAGTGGGAGGGTTTATTGCTTATTTTTAAAATTGATGTATGTTGGAATTTGTACGAGTGAAAAAAAAAAAAATGAAATAATAAATGGTGACTTAAAAATAATTATACCTATTACAGAATTAACCTGATGATAGGAGTCGAATGAAAAGACTAAATGGATAGAGAGCGAAACTCTTTGCTACCTTCTTTGTGTGACTATTTATTTGAGAGAAGCAGTTTGTTCAGAATAAATATAATAATTTTTAAACAGGGATTTTCTTCTTTTTTTTTTTACATGGTGGTCACCACTTATCAAGGCCCGGAAGCCACTCAGGGATAAGGGATGAAACATATTGTGGTACATGGGGAGTGTGAAAGATGTGTTTGGTTATTCTGAGTCTTGAGGCGGCATTCACCCCAGATCAGTTAAGTAGGCTTCGCTGAATGAATTCACTGCATCTCACATAAAAGCTGACCAAGCCCAGCGATTCATTGCCAACGCTGACACTATCAACAGTTAGTCACAGTTCCAATGGCAAACACCATATTATCGGACCCAGAATCTGACAATCTACGGTGCTCGCCATTTGAATTCACAGAGTTCTTGGTTATATTTCTATTAAAACTGTAGTTTCAATGGGGGAGGAGTATACTTTATTTTGGCTTTTTTGGAGTTATGTAGTCCAAGAGAAATAAAAAACAAAAGTTCTCGATTACGTTATGGTAACGGTGCACCGGGAGGAAGCTTCACATGCTTCCTGTAGTAACTTAGTCCACAATTCATTGTAATCTGCATTGCACTGTAGAGAACCTATTATTGATTTTATAAAATTATTTTTATGTATAACGGCTTAAACTAAGTTTAAAATCCAAAAGCTAATTATCATTGTTCAATTGTACTCTAAACAGAAACATTCATATTGAATGCACCCCTGTCATATCAAGGAACTTACTGTTGATTTTATATGCCGGGCCTTTCTGCTTATGTGCCAATAAAATTTCTCAAATGCACTTACGTTAGGTTGTATAAGGGGTTAACTTTGGTCAAAGTCACCTGTTCTTTCTTTAATCAGATTTTTTGGAGTATTGATACTTATCAAAGACATTCCGATACAAAACTTATCTAAGAACACTGCCAGATACATAAATTACATTTGTGTGAAATTTCATGAAAATTGGCCCAACCGTTTCGGAGTCCATAGGGAACAAACTCACAATGTTCCTATCATATAATAGTAGATTATATTGTATGAAGTTATGAAAATATATTGATGAAAATAAATCTACACAAAAGCATCCATATTTCATCTCTGTATAGAATTGTCAGGTTAAGTAACAATTTTATTTTCTATAAAGGAGTCACTATTTATGAAGACCTGAAGGCCACTCGAGGATAAGGGTTAATGAATGTAAGGTAGTAGTTTAGTAATCGTTAATGGTGTAGATTGGGTAGAATTTAGATTATTTAAGGGGTCAGCTCAACAAGAACTTGTTTACATTGGACTTGAAGGCTATCATATTATAATGAGATGGGAAGCAGGCGAATGGAACAGTGTTACACATGTGGACAGTTCTAAGAAAGAAGCTTTGTTCATGGAACCTGTGTTTAGAAGTATGGGAAATTTTTGATAGTGGTTGTAGTTAGTCGAGTGTTTTTTTGTAAAAGTTTAGCAGAGGGGGACCATAGATTGGAGCTCATACTACATATATTAGATATACATGCTACTGTCTTTCTGACTTAAAAAGAGGACTCTAATAATGGGTGCCTGTTAGTGATGGGACGATTCCAATATCCCCCCCCCCGATTCCGATACAATTACCGATTCCAATTCTTTTAAATCTCTAACTATTTAACTATTTAACTATAGAATTGTTATTTCCCTCAATTTTTGTTAAAAAAAACCATGTTAAATATGCTATTTTCCTAAACATCAAAATTCACGGGTAGAGGGTGATCTATCGATTTTAGTTTTACTGGTATTTTAAAATCAATAAATGTTTATTGATTTATCATTATTACCAGCAATGGGAGATTTTGGCTTAAACAAAATCAAATAAGGACAATTAAAAGAATCCTTTTGGCATCGGAAAATAGGCATCAATTTTTCTGATTCCGATACCCCCAAATCTTCCGATTTTCCCGATTCCCGACTCCGATTAGTCGTCCCAACACTAGCGCCTGTGCAATAAGTAATTTATAGTGAAGGAAGATGATGATGATCCGATATCGGATGACATGACATACCAACCAACGAATGAATTCAAACGTAAAAGTAGATAAAAGAAAATGCTAATCTTCAAGTAACGGCTATAAAAAGTCATCAATAGCTTTTGTTGATCAGATGAGGTTCTCTTTTCTTCTCGGAAAGACAATGTTGTCTGCCAAATGAAGACAATCAGAGATTGTAAACAATGAAACATTTCCAATAAAGTGAGGGGGGGGAGTAAAAAAAAATCGCATCTGACTTCAAGAATTGGAGGAATCTGAAAAAAAAAAAAAAAAAAAAAAACAAGCAAACAACCTTTCTAATAATATGCAATCATTGATAATTTGCTAAAAGCACGTAATCTGATTAACGGATAGAAAAATAAAAGTTGTCAGAGACCGAAAAGAAAAGAAAAGTTGCCTCACAATTATTCTTAAGCAATTAAAAACAACTAAGATGAGGGATAGTTGGCAATATCATTTATCAGCAAAACTTTGGATCAATCGCTCCAACCATCTCAAAGTTTCCTTCAGTTTGCAATTAATTCAGCAATAAAAGGTCACGATTATCAGGGAAGAGAAAGATCGTTTGGTTTTTGTCCAGAATTGCCTCTATATTAAAAGAAATCAGTATGATGCACATACCCATGACAAAACGAAAATATCATATTACAAAAATCATGTAAACTGATCAAGCCGCTTTATTTTTATAAAGAAAATCATCTTTAAGTGATTAATGGAAATTCGTAGGCATTACAACACAAATCTTATAAGGGCTACAAGACTTGGCCTTTTGGCCAAGATGAAAGTGTAGTATCTGTTCTTCAGATGTGGCACTTCCATTTCTCGTTCTCTTTCAGTGGAGGAGAAATCCTTCACGACTGAGACAATTTTTTATTTTTGTACCTTTTCTCCACGTTCAAAAATGACCCTGGTGTCTAACTCTGTCCCGTGGGGAGGCATTGTAAATAGGTACAACCCAAATCTTACAGGTTTTAATTATTGAGTTATCTCCCTTTGTTTTCAAAATGGTGTATAGACAGCCATTTTTCTGTTACTGATAAAATTTGATTTTCTTATTTAAAAATAAAACTACTTGATCAATTTAGGTGATTTTTGGCATATGATATTTTTCGTCTCATCACAGATATGTACATCATACAGATTTTTTCTTTATTTTTTTTAATATCGGGAGAATTTTGGGCACAAACTCATCTTTTAAATAACTTTTTACATATTAGAGGGGATTCACTTTCCAATGAGAAACAATGGGCATCACGTGTGAAAGTGGGTCTGTACAAAGGCATTTGAGAACACGTGTACAAAGGAAAAAAAAATTTTCATTTTTTTTTTTTCAAAGTTTCAGTTCACTATCAATCATGCATTGCAATACTAAAGTTTGGTTTATCTGACAACATACCAACACCTAAGTGGGTCATTTAATGTCAATCAAAAAAAAAAATAAAAATACAATAATCAAGTTTTCGTTAATCATTCTTGCGACTGCGTATGGATTTAGTATTCCATGACATGTCCTCTTTTGGAGGAAGCCGGTTCAACCCACCTAGGGTGAATACCCAGGGATTTACATTGCCAGTGAAACAGTTTCATTTGCAAGCGATTTTTTAAAATGGCGACTAAAAATAATAAAACACTTATCTTTTGGCAATTGTGTTTTTTTTTTTCGCAGACAGTTTTCCAAGGCTCATTACTAAGTTAAAAAGGTCTTTTCAACCTATTTTTTAATAAAACAAGCAAAGTCAAATTATTTATTATTTTACTCTCATTTTTTCTTATGAAGGCTGTTTACAAAAAAAACGTTTGAAGAAATTCCAATGTTCATACCTTCAAATATCAACGCATATTTAGAATTACACTTATTTAAAAAAAAAAAAAAAAAAAAAAAAAAAAAAAAAAAGATACAGAAAGATCTTTATGATGCACGTAGTCATCATGGAACGAAGATGTCATATTCCAAAAATCACGTAGGTTTGGCTAGTAAACGAAAATATTTAGTAGTCAAAGATCAGTTAAAGATAAATTTGTCCGCAGAGTCTTGGTGCAGTGCAAACAAGCAAAAATTCTGTTTTGTCAAAAGACCTGAATATGTCAGCAATTTTTCTATCATCATCATCATAGCATTTGTCGTTTGTGTCATCATCATCATCATCATATTTACCTTAATGTCCATTTTCCATGCTAACATGCATTAAACGGCTTTAAGAAATTGGCTTTCAAAGTAACCTGCCCAGATCTATATTTATCCCCAGGTAAATTTTTTTATTGCTTCTTCCCATCTTTTCCTTGACCTTCCCCTGTGGACTGAACCTGTTACCTCAACTGTTCTACATTTACTGACCCAAGAACTCTAATCTATTCTTTCAGTGTGCAAAAAGCATTTCTCCTTTAAACAACCTTTAAACAGCTTTGTAAGAATGGGAACCAGTTCTAATTACAGCTTTTTAAGTTTTATGATTGGAATGTTGTCAGGACCAGTCGATTTGCTGGAATCAAGGTTCTTGATAAGTTTGGCAACATCCCAGACAAATATATGAATATTGTACAGCCCTGGGTGGGGGGGGGGTCAGGAGGTTGGCAGAGGGTGGAGTTTGATACAAAGTTCTTAGCAAAATTACTTTTAAAACAACAACAAACACTTCTTGACTTCTTGTATTATCTATAAATATAAAAGCGAAAATGTATGTATGTATGTATGTGTGTTCGCTTTTTCTGTGTGTCTACAAAAGGCTTCTTTCAGAGAAGCGGTCGCTCGCTTCACAACTTTTGAAACTTTTTATATCACATATAAATCGTAATATCTCACAGTTAACAACGAAGCTCGTCTGTCTATTTAATTTGTTCGATTTCGGGAAGATAAATATTCAATATTTGTCGCTCGCCGCATGTGGGTTAGTCTTTTTCCTATAACATCTTCGGGGCAAGGAAAAAAAGCGTTCAGCCAGTAAACGAAATCCCGCAGTCAAACTTGACCTCATTAACTCATTAAAACGCGCACCTGCTAAATCCAAGTAATTAAATGAATTCAAACGCGTTTCCGTTAGCATGTCGCGGTGGGGCAATGGTTAACGTCGAACGTTTTTTTTTGTTTTTTTTCACACTTTAATTTACAACTTTGCCTCAAGGGTTCGATCCTCATACTTACTTTTTTTTAACCCCCCCCCCCCGGAGTTTCCACACACACCTCCAAACACCCGGGCAACGCCGGGTACCCCTCGCTAGTCAAATAATAAAACAAATATTTTATTCAAAAAAATTTATTTAGTTTTAACATTTGTTTTACGATGAAATGAAAAAAAAATATATATTAAAGAAACTTTAGAATATATATATAATTAAATAATTGTTTTTTTTATTTTGTCATAGTATAAGTGTTAAAACTAAATTAATTTCTTTTAATAAAATATTTGTTTTATTATTTGATAATACAAGTGGGTTTTTTTTTGTTGTTTAAAAGTCATTTTATTTTGTTTGTTTAATAACACAAGATGTGTTAAAACTAAAGTAATTTTTTTTTTTTTTTTACTATATATTTTCGCTTTTCGTGTCTTGACTCCATTCCGTTCTATAATCAAACTTATCGGTTTCAGGTAGCTTAATTTTTCCGAGCACTGACCTTAGATATTACCGGTTTTCAGGTATGCTGACAACGAAGAACAGCTTTCGGAATTAACACTCACCATATTAAGAACGGCTTTCGAAATAGACACCCCCAACCTCCCTATGTTAAGAACGACTTTCAGAATAAACACCTCCAACTTTTCCCATTTTAAGAACGGCTTTCGAAATAGACGCCCCCAACCTCCCCATGTTAAAAATGGCTTTTGGGATAAACACACCCAACCTTGTCAGCATACTCGAAAACCGGTAAATGTGACTATCAGAATTCCCTGGCCAAATCACAGCTAAAAAAATCGTTTGTGTTCATCAAACTTAAACACCAAACCGGAACTCGAAAACGAAATTTATTTTTATTATTACCAGAAAATATGTTATTTTAGTAAAAACGAATTACTATTTTGTTATATATCTTACTAAAATGAAATTAAACTTCTCATCCCGTTGGAACTTTAAAGAAAATAATTCAATGTTTAGAGATTTGAAAAAGAGGTGTTTAGTTTCTAAATTTTGGTCCATAATGGTCACAAGAGAATGAATATTATTTTATTTTTGCATATTATTTACCATATTTCCATAACCAGGCCTAGTTTACACTGAATCTCATACATTTTTTGTAATTGTATCTTGTGTAGTTTCTGACTTTTAATCAAGATATGCACTCACACACTTCTGTTAAGATTTTATTTTATATAAATAGATTGCTTACATTGCATTGTTTTTTTTTTTACTGTATTTTGCCTTTTCTCATGAAATGTTGGGATCTGTATTTATCCCTATATATATATATATATATATATATATATATATATATATATATAAAGCTGAATGTCTGTGTGTGTGTGTGTGTGTCTGGTCACGAATAGGCTCCTATATGGTTAACTATTTTAAAAAACTGATTACATATAATGATAGAAGATGTATCGAGACACAGGAATGGATATGGTTGATCTGGCAGAACGGTAGTTCATTAAAATTGTGGGGTCTGCGTTCGCGCCTGGTCCACAAAGTATGGAAATTAAAAATTTAAAAAAAAACGTTTACAAGTGTTTTTGATATAGATGTACATAATAATACTTACTTTGATAAGCATATTTTATCTTAAATAGGGATGATATAATAAAATTGTGGGGTCTGCGTTCGCGCATGGTCTCCATAGAATGGAAATAGGCACAAACTTTAGTAAAGACTTTTCATATCTATCTGCGTAAGTATACTTTGATAATTATGTTTTAGTTTGAAGAAATATGGTATAATAAAATTATGGGGTGTTCGTTCGCACCTGACCTCCATAGAATGGAAATATGTCACAAAGTTTAACAAGGATTTTTATATAGATCCACAGAATATTGTGATAAGTGTTTCAGTGTGAACAGGTATGGTATAATAAATTATGGGGTTTATCTATTTTATTTTTACTTTCATCATATTTTGCTTTGGTTTTGATACCCCCAAATTCGAAACTCTCTTTACAACCCTTCCTTTTCATAACCTATCCTACTTTCATAAATCAGAGTCCATTTTCTGTAGGCTCTTTTTGAACCCAGTCAACGACGGGTATTTTTGCTTGTATATATATATATATATATATATATATATAAAATGAACTAATTTTTCTCCTATGATTTTGACCTTAATATGATTAAAAATCAAGACATTTCATGCGAATGTAATATGCACAAACTGCAGCACAATATCTGAGGTGTGTTATATGCATATTACCTCTCCGCTTCCTTGATAATTGTAGATTCCTATATTTTTTCTGCTGAGAGTTAACTGCCACAATCAATTAAAAATCAATGGAAGTAGTAAAATCTTTTCTCTCTAATTAATTCCTCCTTCCCCCACCACCACTTACACCGGATCGTTCACAAGGTACAGGTACGAAGGAACACCGGTTTGGGTTTTCTTTACTTCGTAGTTGCTTAAAAAAACTGGAATGGATTTTTGCCATGCCTTTCTGTTCTCTACTGGGTGAAACGCATCATGGACTTAACCGAATCAAAGGGTTATTTATGCCATTCTTTTTTTTTTTTTTTCACTTTTCGCTGTGTTTGGTTGTTTTTTTTTCAAACACGTTCATCATTTCCCCCCCCCCTTATTTTTGCTTTTTGTTCTTCCGCTTTCTTTTTTAAAGAAGTTTTACGTTTGTTTGCTGTTTTTTTTTTTTTTTGTTTTAGTTTTTCCGATTCTTTTAAGAAGTTTATAACATCGTTTTTTTTGTTTTGTTTTTGTTTAATATTTAAACAGGGTTATTACTTCGCTTATTCTTTACTTTACCCCCCCCCTTACACATACACCTCCAAACACCCGGGCAACGCTGGGTACCCCCGCTAGTTTTTCATAAAATTCAAATGAACAAAAGTAGTGCCAAATCTGCTGAATTAGAACGAAAAGAAAATCAGTCGGAAATGTAATGTTCTACTAGCACTGTCAAATTCCACCTTAACAAGCAATACTTGTCATGCACTTTGAAATATTGATGACTTTTACAGAATTTGGGCTACATTGTTTGAGGAAAAATATGCGCGCTTACGCATACAGAAATGGTCACTACTGATAACATAAGGAATTACACGTATCTGTATTTTTTCCTTATTTTTCAATTTCCTCGTGTCTTTATTGAAAGATGAAAGCAGGAAAAAAAAAACATTCCTCCCTAGGTGGCCAGAAAGTGGGTGCTCATTTTAAGTTAAATTTAAATGGAAAAGTGATCACCAACTTTTTGAACAAGTAATTTCTTCATGTCATGAAAACTATTTCTCTGCGACGGAAACGGTTAGCAGATTCGTTTTTAACACACTGAAATCTACAAATTATATATATATATATATATATATTTCGATACGAATATGAGACGAGCCTTAAAGTAAAATTTTACCGAAAATTGTTGGGAACGAGAACTGAGATGTTCCTACTTCAAGGAGAAGTACAGAGAGCAATATGTGATACGATTTCTTTATTTTCGTTAATTAACAAGTTTATTTTTGTTGTTAATGTATGTTAATATAAAGCGTCCCAAATTATACCTTGCGAAATATGCTTATTTTTGCTATGGTTATCTCCCCTAAATTGGAGTTTTTGTTGCCATAAGCGCCGATTTTTTAACGGTGATTTTTGGCCAGGGTATTCTGATAGTCACGTTTACCCGAAAACTTATAAAAGTTGACATTTCAAATGTGAACGGCGAGTTTTCGATTTTGTTGGCGCAAGACCAATTTAAAAAAAAAAAAAAAAGAAAAAAAAAAAAAAGAAAAAAAAAACAAAGGTTAAAACGGAATAAAATTTAAATTTCCATTCCATTTTCAAAACAACCTCAAAACAGAGCACTCTCGACAAGTTTTACTTATTTCTACATCAAAGCTAGGTTTTCACCTGACACCGGTACGGTCGCACTTAGGGTGGCCTAGGATTCTGAATCGACAAAAAAATACATCGTAAAAATTCAACAAAAAAGTACATTTTTACTTGGTATCACCGTGCTTGCGCGTAAAACAATGACCACTACTTACTTTTAACATCGCTTAGTATCCGGAAAACTACTTATTTGCGGAAAAATTAAATACGATATTCGTTTCAGCATACCCGAAAACCTGAAACATGTTATTTTAACGGAAAATGTTAAGGTGGAAAAATTTGGGGAAAATTTACAAAAAAAGAAAAAAAAAAAAAAAAAAAAAAAGGAAGTGAAGTGGAAACTTTAATCGTAAAGATAACTACCATTAAGAAATAATAACCGGAAGTAAAGTGGAAATTTGAATCGTAAAGACAACTAACGTTATTATTTCAACACGGTCGGTATTTTCCATAAATAGACTTTTTTTTTAGTCACGCAAAGATTTTTGTTTTTGAAAATTGTTGCATTTCACGCGGGAAAAAAAACAAAAAAAAAAAAAACAATTTCACAAAAACAAATACACAAACGGGAGAGAGTGGGGTTGGGGTGGGGCGTGCAATAACAACATTTATAAGTATAATAACATTTTTGGATTAAAATCAAGTTCCGTTCGTCTTTGTTTACAATACATTCTTCGTTAGCAGATCGTTGTGCTTCACGACGAATGCCCTGGAAAAGTCACTTCTGATTAATGTTTACCAGTTTCAAAATACGCAAACGAACTTGGCTGTTTTTCAAGAATAACAATATTTTAAAACTGGTAAACATTAATCAGAAGGGAATTTTCCAGGGCATTCATCGTGAAGCACAACAATCAGCTAACGAACGATGTAAACAAATACGATAGAATTTAAATCCATTTTTGTAAATGTATTAACTGCCCGGTTACTTAAGGCTCACACATCAGCTGTTTCGTCGTTTCGTATTTCATTGTTGTAGCTAGACAAAGCGAGCCCAAGATTCGAAACCAGAGCCAGATTATTATTATTTAAGAAACATGCATATTGCCTATATTCTTTAAAAACAGAAGAGTATAAACAGATTACAGAATTAAAAGAGGGAAAAAAAAACAGTTCTTATCCAGAATTCATCCATATTAAAAAATCATAATAAAATAAAGATTAATCTGTATTATAAACGCATTTGGGACGGAAAGAAAACATCATATTCCAAAACCCACGTAAATTTGATCAAGTAGTTTTATTTTTATAAAGAAACTCATTTTTAAGGAATTAATGGGAATTCGTAGGCATCACAATATAAATTTAGTAAGTATGGAGTATTATCGAGTAAGCTCCCTTTGTTTCTGGAGATATTTTTTCAAAATGGCGGGCAAGACAGCTGCTCTTCGGTTACAAATCAAATTTGATTTTCTTATTCAAAAATAAAACTACATGATCAATTTACGTGATTTTTGGAATATGGTATGTTCTTTCCGTCACAGATACACATATCATACAGACGTTTCTTTACTTTTGTTTTTTGATATAGATGGAATTTTGAAAAAGAACACCCCCACCCCGCAAAAAAAAAAACCAACGAACTACAGAAAACATGAAAAACCTTGAAATAGTTTTATTAACCCCTCCTACGAATAATTTATTTCAAACTCCAAGAATTAAAAGAATTTAAAATGCAGAGTTCTCCAAGATGGTAAGAACAAAGATAAAATGAAAAGAATAAAAAATGAGAGAGTGGTATAAATGACATTATATTAATAAGGAATTCCAAGAATACGAATTCTAATAATAATTTAAAAAAAAAAAAAAAAAAAAAAAACGTAAACATAAATGAATGAGAACGGTGCAAATTGGAATAAATCAAGAATGGTAATAGATGGGAGAAGTTATTTTCTACAGAAAAAAAGTAAAGGATAGATAAAGAATTTACTTACTTGTGAAGTGGATCTGTGAATAGAATACCCCGGAGGGTCGGGGTATATTGCCAGTTGCTTCAGGGGTGGACGTATTTATTCCGGGCCGCATTTGTAGGGGCGGCCGCTTTACAAGGGAGGTAGAAGAACATGGCGGCAGTTGAAGAGTTTGCCGGTGTCAACTGATAAAACGTTCGCGACTGAATAAACACCCAGGCAGGGAACGACAGCGGTGGAGTGCGGAACAACAACACAATCCAGTGACGGGTGGGGAAGGGGCTCTATTGGCGGGGTGGGGGGCTCCATTGGCTTGACAAAGTAAAGTAGGACGTTAGGGATCTGTAAAATTTACGAGTATACAGCTTCGAAATACGGCTAATAATATGTTTTGAATTATTGATTTGTCTGCGATAATGAAATAGAAACTATATACTCTGACTAAGTAGTTTTACACTGTTTTCTTGCCTATAAATAATGATGATGAACCAGGTCCAGCCAGCATCATTATATATTGGTAGGTACGGACAAAAATGGTGGAATAAAGATGGGGGGGGGCATACTTTTAGAAAGCCGATTTATCATAATTTTTTGTAGGTTTCTGACTACTTATTGAATATATTTAAAAGATTAAAGACTAAAGTTAATTTCCGAAAGGAAAAAAAAAAAATGTACACGTGAAAAAAAAATTCTGAAAAAAATGTTTTAACGGAGAGCTAATCAATTCAGTTAAATTTTGAGGTTAATAAATTCATTGTAAAAATCCATTGAAAGATAAATATTAGTTTTCTGTGTATATTTCAAAGATAATTAGTGTAACGACACACCAGAGACATTAAAATGGATGGATAAATAACGTTTCAGCTCTGCGCACATTTGTTCTATACACCCACGCTGTTGTATACATACATCATTATGTATGTGATTTATATAAGCAAAGTTTATCCATTTGTGAGTGTGACAATAAAATAAGTTTGTCTTACCGTGCAGATACTTATTTAATATCATTATGAGTGAGTAGAGATCAGGATGTCCTGTGGAAGAGATACGAGGAAAGAGATTGACTCTGAGTAGTTTAAAACACCTTTTATTTCCAGAACCCCATCTTCCCGAAAGCCCCAGCTACCAGAAGTGTCCTCAACTGTCAACCCGCAGTAAATGTTTTTTGTATATATATACATATATAAAATCACCCCTCCCAAGGTCCTTTGCTATTGAAATGCAAGCTCACTTAACATATATAATCTTGCATCCATCTGGGTTGATGTATTGGTCGTCCTGACCTTGATCGAACTCCTAACTTTGGAGTTGCTGGGTTTGGTGCTCCTGATCTTGGTTGATGAACTTGCTTGAGTAAACCACATATTGTGTCAGGGTAAGGTTGTGCTGTTGGTACCTTCGAATGAGGCGCTAGCAGTAGATCTCGGCATTTGGCGTATAGTTCTGCCATTATCCATCAGTACCAAGTATGACCTTGGTTGAGAGTAATGTTCAATCACTTCACCTATCCTGGACCAAGTTTTCCCATCACATACTCTGATGTGATGCCCTATCTTTAGTGAAGGCAGCACATGTGTATTGCTGATATGCTGTTTTACCTTCTGCATGTTAGTTGGGGATGATCTGCAAAGATTATAACCATCATTTCTTATGCTTGGAAGAAGTGTTCTCAGTTGGCGGTTCCTCAGTTTAGCTGCCAGTGAAGGAGAGTTATTTTTGCCAGGTGTTGTACGTAAGGTAAGTAGAGCAAGCTATGGATCGTCTCCAGTCTGGAAAGATTTGTGCAGGGTTTTCTTCACTGTTTGGATGGTTCTCTCGACTAGACCATTAGATTGTGGGTATTCTGGACTGCTAGTTACAACAAGTTGTAGCAAATTCCTTGTATTGTTGAGACTTAAATTGGGGGCCATTTTCGGATATTACCTGTTTGAGTATACCATGGCTCGAGAAGATATGTTTTGTACAGGTTATTACTGTTGATGCAGTTGTATCAGTGAGATGGCTGAATACAAAAAAATTTTGAGTGGTAATCCAGTACCATGAGGTAATCTTTCCCTTGCAGAAGAGGTCTGTACCAACCTCATGCCATGGTTGGTCAGGAATGTCATGTATTTCTGGCTCTGAACTTTGTTGATTGCTATAGCGTTGACATGAATCGCAATTTTTTATCATGTTCTCTATTTCTTTGTTCATGTTTGGCCAAAAAAGAGACTGCCTAGCATTGGGTTTGGTTTTCTCAATACCAAGATGTGCCTGATATAAAATCCTGCACATTTCTGCTCGCATATTGGTTGGAACAACAATTTGTTGACCCTTTAATAGTAGTCCTTCCTGGTATGTCATGTCATCTCTGTAATTAAAATATGGTTGAAGACAGGCGTTGAGATTATTTCGATGCTGTGCCCATCCTGACTTGATTTGCTGTTGCAGTTGTTGTAATGTTTCATCATTAGCCGTCTGAGTTATGGGCTGTTATCGACGTTTGTCACTAATGGGTATTGAAGAAATTAGGAAGTGGACAAAAAAGTTCATTTCTTTGTCAGAGATTTCTGGATTGTTGTACTTTTGTGCTGCACGGCTGAGTGTGCCAACAATGTGCATTAGTTTGCCCTGAGTGTATTCAATTTCAAAATTGTATTCCTGTAAGCGTAATAGGAAACGTTGTACTCTGGGTGGGGTTTTAGAGATTGGTTTTGTGACAATAGTTTTGAGAGGATTGGGATCATTGTTTATTAGAAAGCGTTGCCCATGTAAGAATTCATGGAAATGTTCACATGCAAATACTATAGACAACATTTCCAGTTTAAGCGGGCAATAGTTGCCCTCAGCTGATGTAAGAGAACAGCTATCAAATGCCACTGGAGCCCAGTTATTGTTGTGCTTTTGTTCCAACATAGCCCCAAGTCCTAGGGTTGATGCGTCTGAGGAGACTCTGATGGGAAGTGCTGAGTCAAAGTATTTTAATGTTGGACTCTGTGTAACTAATTTTTTTAGTCATCGAACAGCTTCTTTCTGTGGTTTATCAAAAGACAACATATTATCTTTTTCCAACAAGAGGTGAAGAGGTGCAGTTTCATTTGATAAGTTAGCAATGAATTTTCCTAAGTAATTTATCATGCGTAGAAAACGCTGGAGTTCTGTTTTCTTTGCTGGATCTGGCATGTTCATGATCGCTTTGCATTTTTTGTCATCAGGTTCAACCCCTCTACTGGATATTTTGTGTCCTAGGAATGTTAACTCAGTTATGTTGAACTGACACTTTGATTTAGTTTCATGCCGGATTTCCTTATAGCATTCAGAACCTCAGTAGTTCTCTTTTGTAAGAATTCTGGAGTGTCTGCTCAAATGATGATATCATCCTGTGAGTTTCTGCATCCTTCAACATGTTCTATGATAGCTGCTATTTTTGCATGACATATTTCACTGGCACTGTGTATTTCATATGGTAGACGTGTGAATCTGTAGCGTCCACAAAGTGAGAAGTTTGGAACTTTTCTCATCAACTTTTAATCTGCCAGAATGTAGTAGATGCATCAAGCTTAGTGAAAAACTTTGCACCGGCCATTTCCTGTATTATGTCTGATGCTGTTGGTAACCTATAATAATCTCTTTTTATAGCCTTGTTAAGATTCCGTGAGTCAAGGCATACACAAAGGGAACCATTGGGTTTTTCTACTACCACTAGTGATGATACCCATTCTGTTGGTTCTGGTACAGGTTTAATGACACCTAACTCTGTCATTTTTATAAGTTCCTTTTTTTTTTTTTTTCTTTAGTACAACTGGAATATTCCGTGGAGGGTTTATGACAGGTTTAATTTTTGGGTCCATTGTGATGTGATGAATATCAGGGAGAGTCCCAAGTTCTCCAAAGCATTCCTTAAATTCAGAGAGAAAATCATTGTTATTTGTGTTAATTTTGCATACCTTTTTTATTAAGTTGAGACTAGTACAGATGTTTAATCCTAGTATTGGAGATGCATCTATATCTGCTATGACACACAAGACATGATACTTGATATTATTTCTTATTACTTGAGCAACATACTTACCTTGAACTGGTATTGCTGTGTCGTTATAGGCAGAAAGTGTTATGTTGGTTGAATGCAATTTTGGACGAACCGATAATCTATAGTAATCTTTTATCGGAAGAATGTTAACTTGACTGCCGGAGTCCATTTTAAATTGTATGTTCGTCCCATTGACTTGTAAATTAATGTTCCAATCTTCAGCTAAGGCATTAACTTTGTGGATTTTTGTTACTTTTTTCTTCTTGGGTGAGAATTTGCCAGAGATGTTATCCACATAATTTTCATAATTATCGTCTGTTGAAGATGCCTCACCATGTTCCTGGTGCACTTTCGGTACTACTCTTTTAGCAGGACATCTACTCGCAAAATGATTTTGTCTCTTGCATTTATTGCAGATTCAACCATATGCAGGGCAGTTTCCACGAAAATGTGAGAATGAACAGAATCTACAGTTTTTTTATTTTGTCGTTACTGCAGTTATTATTTGAAGAGTGTGTTAAATCACTTCCGGATCGTTGTTGTGGTTGATTAGTATTTTCCTTTTTTACGGACTTTTTTTGGCAAGTTCACCAACTTTAATTCTTTCTGTAATACCCCCAGTCTTTGTATAGTTAATTCAGCCGTTCGACCCGCTTTTATAGCTCTTTCCAAAGTTAAATCAGATTCGGCCAATAGTTTTTCTTGTAAACGTGAGTCATTAGTACCTATTATTATTACATCTCTTATTAAACTTTCACAGAATTCACCAAATTCACATTCTTGGCTGAGTGTTTTTATCCTAGTAAACGAGAGAGTGTTACATTTCTTCGAGGGTTACAAAATTCTTCAAATTTGTCTAAAACTGTTGCAAATTTAAGGCTGTCTTCCTCAGTTTGAAAATCAAAGTTTCTATGAATTCTGCGGCCTTGTTTGCCTTGACATTGCAAAAGAATGCTTGTTTTAACTTTGTCACTTTTCTCGAGTTTTTCTGCTACCGTTAAATATATGTCAAGGTCTTGTTTAAAAACTTTCCAGTCTTCAGAAAGATTTTCTGAGGAAAATCAGGTGGAGGAGGCGAAATAAAATGCAAATCCATTTTATTTATTTATTTATTTTTTTTTTTCTTCAACAAAGCAAATGGGTTCTAAACTTCTGACACCATGTTGTACATATGCATCATTATGTATGTGATTTATATAAGCAAAGTTTATCTATTTGTGAGTGTGACAATAAAATAAGTTTGTCTTACCGTGCAGATACTTATTTAATATCATTATGAGTGAGTAGAGATCAGGATGTCCTGTGGAAGAGATACGAGGAAAGAGATTGACTCTGAGTAGTTTGAAACACCTTTTATTTCCAGAACGCCATCTTCCCGAAAGCCCCAGCTACCGGAAGTGTCCTCAACTGTCAACCCGCAGTAAATGTCTTTCGTATATATATGTATATATATATATACATATATAACACACGCAAATTCCGTGGGCATAAAAACTAAAACTCTGCCTCTTCACACCGACGTATTTCAAGAGAGTACCATGTGACAAGGTGTGTACTTTTTATCCAATCGGTGTTTAATAAAAACACTTATTAAATTCTTTTTCTGATAGCCTTCTCCTGGAGCCGGTCAAAGCGTATAAAAGGGACGAAATCTAAATCAGTTAAGGATGCAGTTTTACCCGTAAGCAACTCGCGTTTGACTCCATCGGGGTGGACGTGAAATCACTAACATGACTTCACGCGCATCATATAAATATCTAACAACCTTTTGTCACATCAGACACATTTATGGAACTACATAAGGCAACAAATTTTATTTCTATTTTGTTCAAAAGAAAAAGGAAAATTTGTTTCTAAAAAAATGAACATTCTGCCTCAGTTTTTATAGTTTTTATGAGACTTTATTCCAGAAAAATATATAAAGTCCTAGCGACTACACATAGTTCTAAAAACGTAGCATTTCATTCCAGGACACTCTTTTCGAGAACATTTTCACGTTCTTACAAAACATTGAATGATTTAATCTTCTTTTTTTCGTGTGTTGAATTGGCACATGCATACAACAAAAAAATATGATTTATTATTGTATAAAATAAAATCCGCATCAAGTGCGCTTGAAAGCCAAATCACAACGTAATATTATGAAAATAAACAAATATTTTACTTGTTTGAAATTTATAACATGAATATATTTCGGAGCTATACTCCATCCTCAGTATGTTTTTTTCTTTCTTTTTTTTCTTTTCTTCTTTCTTGCCATGTTATAATGTTGGAGAAAGAAAAGTCTGTTTGTAAAGAGCCACATGTTGTGTCTCAGCAGTTGTATTTTGAAATGTTGGAACTGTGCGTAGGCCACACGAGAATAATGTCAAGGGTGTGAGTTCCATATAAGAAACGTGCGCTTAAAAGCCAAATCACAACGTAATATTATGAAAATAAACAAATATTTTACTTGTTTGAAATTTATAACATGAATATATTTCGGAGCTATACTCCATCCTCAGTATGTTGTTTTCTTTCTTTTTTTTCTTTTCTTCTTTCTTGCCATGTTGTAACGTTGAAGAAAAGTCTGTTTGTAAAGAGCTGCGCATTGATTTGGCTTTCAATCGCATTTGATGTGTATTTTATTTTATTCAAATTAAATCAACGTTTCTATATGGAACTCACACCTTTGACGTTATTCCCGCGTTGCCTACGCACTGTTCCAACATTTCAAAATTATTCTTGCGTTGCCTTGTCACGGTTTCAACCAAAAGAAACTGCTCATCAAAAAAAAGATCCCATTTCAAAACATAAACATCACAGCCGACGACCTTTCAACAAGTACTTCAACGTGAATAATTATCCCGTGGAACACTGTAACAGTACAATTGCCGCTAGAATAATATTCACAACTTTCCCAGCTTCAGTTTTATATAGCACATAAATATAAACCTCAAACAGATGACTCCCTACAGCACGTTAGAAACACAAAAACAAACACAAAGCAAAAACGAAAATGACGACCAGCGCTGCAAGTCGCCTTTATCTACCACTACATCCGCTGGACGAGTATAAATACAGCGTCTTTTTCAACAAGCAGTCAGTCATGGCTAGTTCACCGAATGGCGAAGTTGGGCTCGTCAGCAGCCTAACCCATCGCAGCAGCAGTAGTCATTCCCCAAAAAATAAACACATATATACATATATGTATATATGTGTCTATTTTTTCATATATATGCATGTATGTATTTGTATATATATGTATGTATAATATTGTACTTAAACCAATTTTATATTTATAATTTTACTCTATTTTATTTCTATCTCTAACCCATATTAATTCTCTTATCAAGTTTAAATCCATACCTTTATTTTAATTTTTTCCAGATACATCTGCCTTACTTTTAATGCTAGGTTTATTTATGGTTTCTTTTACATTTAATAAAAACCCTTCACAATATTTGCTGATGAGGAAACCTTGTTTGTTAAAAAACTACATGTAATAATTATTGTCCGTAACTTGATGTCTACCACAATGAAAACACTGTTTTCCGAAACGATCGTACAAATAATTGATTTTGTTGTTGTTCCTTCTTATGAAACGGATTTTTAATTTAATTATAATTTGATTTTTAAATTATCAATCACATTACTAAATATTAAATTAGCTCCAGGATATTTACCTATCGAGCTTATTATATATCTAAATTACAATGAGCACTTTTTCTTTCCTGTATTTTAATTAAACTAGTAATTTTACTATTACATTAAAATACACTCTGCTCTTTAGACTATTGTTCTAATCTCCTTTATATATATATATATATATATATATATATATATATATATATATATATATATATATATATATATATATGATTACTTCATTTAAACCTGATGAATCCTAGCGTGGATGAAACGTGGAATATTCTGTGTAGCTTAATTGCCACAGTAGTAAGTTATAAAATATATATGGCAATTAAGCTACACAGAATATTCCGCGTTTCATTCACGCTAGGATTCATCAGGTTTAAATGAAGTAGTCATATATATATATATATATATACATATATATATATACATATATATATATATACATATATATATATATATATATATATATATATATATATATATATATATATATATCATTGCACTAGTACCATATATATATCATGGCACTAGTGCCACTCGTGCTCGGCATGAACAATAATTCGGTCAATGTTATTCAAAATGGATTAAAAAATAGATAGTTTGGGCAGAGAAGCAAGAAATTATCAAAGTTCAAAGTTGGGCGCCCAACTCCTTTATTGGTGAATAAGGTTAGAACTCGTTCGTTCCAATCCAAATGGTTTAATGACATTGACTGGTTATATGCGAATAAATCTGAGGAAAAACTCTATTGTTGACCTTGCTTTTCATGCCTAAATCAGAACAATCATGGCAAGGTACATTAGTCAATCTGTGCTATACAATGGAGAGTCACGCAATAGTAAATATGATGACTTACTTTGGGTCTACGGACCATGGGTTGGGAACTGAAGTTCACAGAGGGCAGTGGGGGGCACAAGTAGTAATAATAGGCTAGAGTCGCCACTGATATATATGTATGTGTGTGTATGTGTGTGTGTGTGTGTGTGTGTGTGTAAGGAAAAAAGAAAAAACGACAATGTAAAGGCATATACTAATGCATATAAACTTCATCATTCATTCAATAAGGAGATTACATCAATTAGGTGATAGGATATATATGCATTTATACCTAGGTATTTCAAAGCCTAATGCTTCTCATCAGAAGAGGAGAGAAGGTGCTAGGTAACATATTAGAAATGTGACGTCTAGTGATAAGAGCATTAGGAACAAATTAATGAAGTGTCTAAGGTAGAGATATAAGAGTATATATGTTCTGTAGCCCTAATCTCTTTATTGAATGAATGATTAAATTTATATGCATGAGTATATACCTTTATATTGTGTTTTTTTTATTCTATATATAAGCTCCACCTCAATTGTTGAACCTTGTATGATCATGATTAGTCTCCTTTTAAAAATTTTCTCTATTGTAACACCCTCTCTTGTGAAGTTACGTAAGGACCCTCGTATCTTTGGAAACTTTGGAAAACTCAGCTCGTGTCGTTTGGTACTTCGAGAGGCGTTACATTGAATCCTGATATACTAAAAGCGAATATCAAAGCTCACACAGGCAAGAAAGACAACAGACGCTTGAATTCTATTCTACAGAAGGTTAATTTCACAACGTTTACAGACTTTTTACATATATGTACACATGAAGTTTTTAAGACATTTCTCCTCAGAAGCAGCAGCGGCGG
The DNA here is from genome assembly GCF_053919585.1 of Euprymna scolopes. NCBI lineage: Eukaryota > Metazoa > Mollusca > Cephalopoda > Sepiida > Sepiolidae > Euprymna > Euprymna scolopes. The sequence continues at coordinate 66,124,445 of NC_136507.1, forward strand.
ATGAAGAGGGGAGTGGTAACGTGTCAGGGAACAGTAGTGTTACTTCAAGTGTCATGCACAAAATCTGGCTGGAAACTGACTAATTTCGAGCGACACTAGCATTATGTATCGGTGTGTGTTCAGGATGGAAAATCTCCAAGCCAATTAAATTACGCCACGAATTTGGGGAAAACCCCAAATTTTGCGGGTGTACAATTCGGCCATATCACTAATTTTGCAATCTGGGCTCAAAGTCAACATCTAATTCTCATGACCCCGGGGGTCAACGGCTGTCAGTCAGAACCCCTGGTACTGACTCGTCAGGCCAGATGATGTCAACGCTATTGTTCTAACATTTCCTGTCGTCAATTTCAAATAACAAAATATATCTCCGATTTTCAAACAATAAAGCAAATATATATATTTTTACAATGAAATAAAATATATATCGATATCCCTTTGGGATATCCGCCATTGCCCGGGATCTATTAAAGCTATCTTAGCATACCCGGCTCCCCAATGAGGGGCAATTCGCTCCCTCAGGTCGATCACATTACACTACATCTTGGTTCACCTATATATATGTATATATATATATATATATATATATATATATGTATATATATTTATGTATATATATATACAAAAATATATATATACAAATATATATATATATATATATACATACATATATATATATATATATATATATCAATTCTCCATTGAAAATGGTGTGAAGCAGGGTGATATAGCTGCACCAACATTGTTTTCTCTTTATCTGACTGCTCACGATTACAATATGGGTGTTTATATTAGATTTCTAATGACTAGAAAGGTGTTCAACCTCAGAAGATTCCGAACCAAAACACTTGTTAGTGATGGACTTGTCGGGGAACTGTTGTATGCTGATGATGCTGACCTGATAACACACTCCCCAGTAGATATTTCAGTATATCAAGCATGTGTAGTACCATCCCTACTCTATGCATCTGTAACTTGGACCTTGTACCGGTCACATATAGAATTACTCGAGAGGTTCCATCAACACTGCCTTATACACATTCTAGGTTCAAAGTGGGATAGCTTTGTCCCTGATACATATGTCTTAAATAAGGCCAAAACAACCACTATTGCTACCATTGTTATTAAGAACCAGATGAAATTAAGCTACTCAGAATTTTCCACATTTCATTTCTCCATGGTCGATTCTTGGATCTTTATAATTTCTGATATTCATAAATGACGTCCCTGATAAAATTGTCTCTGAGATGGGCATATTTGCTGATGACAACACGCTCTATAGCAGGCACAAGGGGAAAACAAATGAAAGCATACCTAAGGCAATAGCAGAAGCACTAAAAGAAGACCTCCAATCTATAGTTGAATGGGGACATTTAATGCTGCCAAGACTAAGCTTCTTTTATTTAATAATTACAAGAAACCCTCTCAACCCCTAATAGCTATGTTTAATGATACACCGTTCAAACTCCTTGGCTTAACGTTCACAGGAAACATGAGTTGGAACAGATACATTGAGAGAATTGCCACAGCTGCTGCAAGGAATGTGGGCTCTCTCTTCCGTGCTAGAAAGTTACTTATGCCTGAAACTATCCTGTACCTCTACAAGGCCACCATTCTCCCATATATGGAATTCTGTTTTCACATTTGGGCTGGTGCATCTTCTACTAGTCTCTCACTCCTGAACAAGCTTCAAATAAAAGTCATCAACCCAATAGGTCCCAAACTGTCAGCTAGACTTCAGCCTCTCTCTCATTGACAAAATGTTGTATCCCTCTGCCTGTTTTACAAGTATT
>NC_136507.1:66131237-66141237 GCF_053919585.1 Euprymna scolopes
TACAAACGTGCAATGGTGATATTGAAGTCGATAACCGGTGGGTTGTTCCATATTCACCTTTGCTTTCAAAAGACTACAAATCGTACATTAATGTGGAATACTGTAACTCAGTTAAGTCCATCAAATACATTTGCAAGTATGTGAATAAAGGCAGCGATATGGCAGTTTTTGGTTTGAAAACTCAAGGCAATGATAGGAATGCAAATATACATATCGATGAAATTGCACAGTTTCAAGCTGGAAGATATATAAGCAGTAATGAAGCTGTATGGCGAATTCTTTCATTTCCCATACATGAACGAAGTCCGGCTATTGTTCACTTATCAGTACATTTAGAAAATGGACGTGTTTATTTTACAGCTTTAAATGTGCAACAGATAGCTCTAAATCCCCCGGCGACAACATTAACGGCTTTTTTCACGTTATATCAAAATGACGCCTTTGCATCAACACTGCTCTATTCGGAAGTGCCCATGTATTACACATGGAATAGGAGTAGGAAATTATTTGAACGACACAAACGAGGAGATAGAGTAGACGGCCACCCTGGAATTTACAAAGAAAACACAATAGGCCGACTTTATACTATTCATCCCAACCAAGATGAATGTTTTTTCCTTCGCATGCTGTTGGTAAATGTCCCTGATCCAACATCTTTCCAGCACTTAAAAATTGTCAATGGTGTTACACATGCCACTTTTCGCAGTGCATGTCAAGCACTGAATTTATTGGAGAATGACAGACACTGAGATGAATGCATGTTACACATCGCATCCAATTCAAATTCGTGCATTGTTTGCCATCATATTGACAACTTGCTCCCCTTCATCTCCATTAGAGTTATGGGAGAAATATAAATCACACATGGCCGAAGACATTTTGCATCAAAAACGCAATGAAACTGCAAATACCTACCTGGATTTTACATCAGAAATTTATAATGAGGCATTAATACGGATTGAAAATTTGTGCTTAGAAATTGCAAACAAAGTACTCAGTCAATTGGGATTGACGTCACCGAATCGATCTGCTGCGACTTTGTTTAATGTAGAATTGCGTCGGAAACAAACTTATAACACAGATGATCTTTTGTTGTACATTCATTCAAATATTACAAAAGTAACTATTAAACAAAAACATATTTACAATGAAGTAATGGAAACAGTCAATAATGGGGTGGGAGAAATCTTCTTCTTAGATGCGCCAGGAGGAACTGGTAAAACCTTAATTAAATTAATCTTGGCAACCATTCGATCACATTCTGACATAGCCTTCGCTCTTGCATCATCTGGAATAGCTGCAACATTACTGCCAGGTCGAAGAACTGCCCATTCAACTTTGAAACTACCATTGAATATACAATTTATGGAAACTCCATTGTGCAACATATTTCCAAAACATCGAGTATGGGAAAGTTATTGCAGAAATGTAAACTTATTGTTTGGGATGAATGCATAATGGCACACAAAAAATCACTGGAGGCTCTGGATCGATCATTGCAAGACTTGCGTGATAATGACCGACTCTTTGGGAATGCAGTATTATTGCTAGCTGGAAATTTCAGGCAAACACTACCTATAATTCCTCGATCAACACCAGAAGATGAAGTAAATGCTTGCCTAAAATATTCCACTTTTTCGCAACATGTGAGAACATTCCATTAGACTAGAAATATTCATGTCCAGCAGCAAAACGATCACTCAGCAGAGTTATTTTCAAATCAATTACTGCAAATTGAGAATGGAAAACTGCCGGCCAATCTGACCACAGGGCAAATTACATTGCCACAAAACTTCTGTAATTTAGTGACAACAAAAGACGACTTGATTAAAAAGTTTTCGCGGACATCTGTTTGCATGTCTGCCTTAAACTTTCAATAGAGGCGATGGATTTTACCAAAATCAGTATCGTTTTAAAGTTCGACCTTTCATACGACAAATATCGAAAAATTGGCTAAAAACATTAATATCTTCCCCTTCAACTAGGCACTTTTCTACAGAGGGGAGGGTTTACTTTTTTCGCCAATATTTTTGAAAGTTATCCTCTCCTTTAGATTGTCTAGCCTTAATTTTAAAAAATGTTGCTTCCGGTTTGGCGGTGGTCATAACAGCATAAACGTTAGGTTTTACTCTGTTCTTTTCCTCCTTTGTGGTACGGGTTCGAGCCTGCCTTCCTACTACCACTTTTTTTTTTTTTTTTGCTCAACATACACATCCAAACACCCGTACCGCGAAGGAGCAATAGAACGGGACAAAACCTGACGTCTTTTCTGTTACGACGACCACCAAACCGGATGTGACGTAGGTTTAAATTAAGGCTAGACAACTGAAAGGAGGAGATGACTTTCTAAAATATCGGCGAAAAAAGTGAGCGTGCCTGTGTGTCTGTCCGTCTACATTTCCCTACGCAATAACTCTGTGAATTTTTAGACTCGAAATTTGATATACAGTGTACTGAAATTTGGGAAAAACTACGTGATCGGTTTTCGGCCAGAAATTTGTTTGTTAAGGGGTCAAAGTTCAACGATTTGACCTTTGAGAACTCTTCAAAACTTCTCCGACAATTTTGGGTCTAAACACTTGAAATCTTAGATATAGGTTCCTTGGACATGGATCTAACGTAATAACTTGATTTGAGCCCAAAACAATAAATTTTAAGGGGGCATAATAGGAGTCAAAGTTTAAAAAATCGACCGTTTTTTTTTTGTTTTTTTTTTGCTCAGCATACACCTCCAAACACGTGGGTCACGCCAGACACTCATGCTAGTATATCTATAAAAGTGAACATGTCTGTGTGTCGATCTGTCTGTCTGTCTGTCTGTCTGTCTGTCTGTCTGTGCACATTGGGAAAATCGATGCGATTGGTTTTCGGCAAGAAATTTTGCTGTTAAGGGGTCAAAGTTCAACGATTTGACCTTTGAGAACTCTACCAAACTCCTCCGACAATTTTGGGTCTAAACACTTGAAATTTTTGATATAGGTTCCTTGGACATGGATCTAACTTAATAACCTGTATTTGAGCCCCAAACTCTAAATGTTAACGGGTCATAATAGGGGTCAAACATAAAAAAATTTGACCACTGCAGTCTCTACCGAATTACTCAGACAATTTCTGGTCTAAACATTTGAAATTTTACATAAATGGTATTCAGAGATAGGCCAAGCTTTTTAATTGGTTTGGGTTAAAAAATTTTCGTTACCAATATATAAATGTATGTATGTATGTATGTTTGCAAGTCTACCTAAAACTTTCAACAGAGGCGACGTATTTTACAAAAGCAGATGGCAGATATATAAAAATTGGCTAAAAACATTAATATCTTCACCTAAGCATTTCTCTACAGGTGAGGGGGTCCCTTTTTCGCCTTTCGATTGTCTAGCCTTAATTTAAACATAAGTCACTTGCGGTGGTTGTAACAGCGAAGACATCAGGTTTTTTCCTGTTCTTTCACTCCTTCACGGTACGGGTTCGAGCCTGCCTTCCTACTACCACATCTTTTTTTTTTTTTTTGCTCAACAGACACATCATAACACACGGGCAACGCCGGGCTGAAATACTAATATATCTATAAAAGTGAACGTGTCTGTGTGTGTACATTTCCCTACGCAATAACTCTGTCAATTTTCAGTCTACAGACTCGAAATTTGATATACAGGGTACTGAGATTTGGGAAAATCTTTGTGGTTGGTTTTCGGCCAGAAATTTGGCTGTTAAGGGGTTAAAGTTAAACGATTTGACCTTTGAGAACTCTATCAAACTCCTCCAATAATTTTGTGTATAAACACTTGAAATTTTAGATATAGGTTCCTTGGACATGGATCTAACTTAATAACTTGATTTGAGTCCAAAACAATAAATATTAAGGGGTCAAAATTTTTTAAAATTTGACCTCCGTGGTCTCTACGAAATTACTCAGACAATTTCTGGTCTAAATATTTGAAATTTTACATAAAGGGCATTCAGAGAGAGGGCAAGCTTTTTAATCAGTTTGGGGCGAAAATTTGAGTTACAAATATATAAATGTATGTATGTATGTTGCATGTCTGTCTAAAACTTTCGATAGAGGCGACGGATTTTACAAGATCAGTATCGTTTTTAAGCTCAACCCTTCAGAAGACAAATACTAAAAAATTGGATAAAAACAATAATTTCTTCACCCCCAACTGGGCACTTTTCTACAGGGAGAGGTCCCTTTTTTCTCCGATATTTTCGAAAGCTATCCCCTCTTCTCGATTGTCTATCCTTAATTTAAACCTACGTCACTTCCGGTTTGGAGGTGGTCGTAACAGCAAAGACATCACGTTTTTTCCCGTTCTTTTCCTCCTTTACGGTACGGATTCGAGCCTGCCGTCCGATAACCACATTTTTTTTTTGCTCAACACACAAATCCAAACACCCGGGCAACACCGGGCACCCATGCTAGTATATATATATATATATATATATATATATATATATATATATATATATATCCCTTTTCGTAACAGGAAAGTTTGCTACTTATAAAAACTTCTGATCGAATCCATTTCAAGTATTTAAGGAATGTATTTCTATAATAAACCTTTTCCTTTCTTTCTGCTTTCTATTCAAATTTATAAGTTTCTTCTTTCCTTTTTTTCTATTTTAAACTTTCTGATTAAAAAAGTTTTCTTTCTTCTTTCCTTCTTTTTTGGAAATTTCCTATTTATAATTTTTTTTGTTTGTTTCTTGTTTCTTTTTTAACTTCATCGCAGCCATTATTTTGTATGAATGCAAATAACATATCACAAACACAGGCGAAGCATAACTTTTCGTTTCCAGCATTTTTGACGATGGGTGTACACTCATAATTTAACATTACTAGCCATTTTTCTTCTTTCTATCTTGTGCTGTAGGATGCTAAAGTCTGTAAGAGTTTAAAAGCAGTCGTCACCTTTCTGGTCCCCAGAGAGGATTAACAATAATGAGGATTAATCGACATGATTAATTACAAATATTTGAATGCCACTGGGATTCATTGAAAGATCGATCATTATTGACTTTCTGTTAGTGGACACAATGGCACACTTTTGTCTGCAGCATCCACATCAGATGTAAACAGATAACTTATGGAGCGTCTATTGAATCTGCACACTTCGTAATGAAAATGCAATTTCAAACTAAACCATGACCGGATGACAGACAGAGCCTCAAAAATGGAATTCTTGGACTTATTTTAAATAATACTATTTAGATTTGAAGATGCTATTTATATGATAACTCCTGGTCACTCGCTTGACAACATATTCTACCTCAATGTTGTTTCCATAATCTTCTTCTCCTTCATCTCCTCTTCTGGCCATGTCATTGTCTCTCACATTGGCAGCTCCCGTTGGAAGCACACATGGTTTTACAAGTATAAAAATAAAATAAAACAAAACACAAACAAAATATAAACTCTGACACTGCAAATCTGCAAATATCAGTTGCGCTCTGGGTGTGTGTGTAACACCATTAACCCTCTACACACTAATGTCTGCATTTATGTCTTCTGTCGAGGCTATGTTCATCAGTTAATGTCAGCTCATCTCTATCTGCTCCAAGCCACGACCTGCTTTCTGCTGTGTCTATGTCCTCAACACTAACTGTCATCAAGTGCTATAAACCTTTTCTAATTGTCATAAACTGTTGCAAAACATATCGGCACTCTTAAAACTGCCCATAAACTAACTCTAAACTAATTGATCTCCATTGTTCGGTCCTTTTGTTCCTATTACTGCCACTCCTTGATTAACAATCCTATACCAGCTTCCTTTTGTGTACGTTGATGAATCACTATGTCTCCATTGTTCTGTTGATAATCTTATTTTCTCTATATTTTGTTATATTGTTTTTTTCTCATTTTTTTTACTCCCTAACACTTGCTGGTATTGGTGGGGGTAGAATCAATAGTATTGCGTTTTCTATGGACCAGTAACTACACTACCACCTTACATTCATTAATATTTATCCTCGAGTGACTTTTGGGCCTTGATAAGTGGTGGCTCCCTTGTAAAAAAATGTTTTTTTTTAAATTCTTTAGATCAAACATGTGGGGAAAAAAAAGGAAATTTCTCACTTGCTTCATTTTATTTCAGTCTAAGTTTTCAAAAATCAAGGGCCCCTGCTGCTAACAATTGATCTCTATCTGAGATATTTGAATATTCCATTGCAGTACTCTTTTATCTCTCAGACGTTGGGTTTATAAAGAAGTTAGAAACATTAATTTTGCTCTCCCTTAATGACCAGTTAACTATGCTATAGTGCATCATTCTTTCTGTCCTTTGGTTTTACTGAATATGAATTGATACAGCATAATAATGTTCACAAACCAGTTCTCGCTGGATCACCAAAGTTAAGCAACGTTGAACCTGGTCACTACTAAATGGGTGACCATTTGGGACTTTCAGGTGCTGTATGTGCTTTCTGATTATCTCGGCATTGTTTCCAGTTGTCTTGGACTTCTCCTTGCGACAAGCATCAAACAGTGCCGATTCAGGTGTGGTTGAGGATTGCACAACCCTTGCTTCACAATTACATGTGCAGCTGCCTCTACAGGGGGTATCCTTTGTCCTTTGAGACTGAATGGAGGCATCGAGCATCTTACTGAATTCCAGGATGAGAATTCATCTATTCTGGTGGAGTATCCAGGTTAGTGCTATTACTATAGACAACATCACTTAGAGAAAATGCATCAATCCTTGTATGAGCGAAGTTAGTGCAGAGAGATCTAAGACACTTGAGTGCAGTGTCTAGTAGCCGTAAAAGTTCTCTCAATTTCTGAAAAGAGTTTATTGTTTCGAAAGAAGTAACATTTATTTAATAAAATATAATTATCAAGATAACATGGGAAATATTAAAAGACCAACAAATTGTTGTACCAATCAATATGCTAGCAGAAATGAATAGGATCTTGCATCAGGAGCATTTGGGAATTAAAAAAACTAAATCCCGTGCCAGGCAGGCTCTCTTTTGGCCGAACAGGAACAAAGAAATAGAAGATATGATAAAAACAGTGATTCATTTCAACATCATAACAATCAACAAAGTTCAGAGCCATTGATATCACATGATAAGTATAAGGTTAGCGCAGAGCTTTTCAGACTGCAGGGAAAAGATTATCTTATGTTAGTGGATTACAGCTCTAAATATTTTGAATTCATCTAATTTACCAACACAACTATACTATTAGTGATGAACCAGACAAGACACATTTTCTCCAAGCGTGGAATACATAAACCAATAATCTCTAATAATGGCTCTCAATTTAAGTCCCATGAACGCAAAAAAAATTGCGACAAAGTGGGACTTTTCCCATGTAACAAGCAGCCACAATATCCACAATCTAATGGCTTAGTGGAAAGGACAATTCAAACAGTGAATAGACATTTTGCAAATGCTTCCAGAACAGAAATGATCCACATCTTGCATTGCTAACCTTGCATACAACACTTAGAAAATACAACTTTCCTTCCCCAGCAGCCAAACTGATGAACTGATGAACTAATGAACATTGCTAGTAATCATAAGAAAATATGGACATGATACTCACGAACCATCCTCAAGTATCAGATAGAAAATGAAATGGTCCAGGATAGGTAGAGCGATAGAGCATGGCTCCCAACCAAGGTCATACTTGGTGCTAATCGATAATGGCAACAGAATACGTCAAAATCACCAACATTTACTGCAAATACCTTCTTCAAAGATATCAGCATCACAACCTTACCCTGACATAATATTCAGTTTATCTAAGCAGGTTCATCAATTAAATTCAGGAGCATCAAATCTAATAACTCCAGAACTAGGAGTCAGATCAAGATCAGGGCGACTAATATGTCAACCAAGATAGATGCAAGATTACATACACTAAGGAGAACATGCATCTTTAATATCACAGGACTTGGGAGAGGATATGCTACACACATATGTATACATATATATACTATTGATTTTATATGCCACGCCTTTCTGCTTGTATAGTAATAAAACTTCTCAAATGCACTTGTAATGTGACACTTTGAAACATGTTCACTTTGATCCAAATCGACTGTTCTATTCTTTCATCAGATCATTTCGATTATCGATACTTATTGAAGATATTCCAATACAAAACCTACCTAAGAACACTGCCAGACACATAAAATATCTCTGTGTGAAATTTCATAAAAATCGACCTGCCCGTTTTCGAGTCCATAGGGAATGAAATTACAAACATGCAAAGTTCCTATAGTTTATATGATATACATGTTCTAGCAATAATACCCGTGCTTGCCCGAGCGTACAGCAAAGTCCCGACCCTAACCTTTGATTTTGATATTGAAAAATGGTATGCATCATCACTAAGTTGGAGACTATCATCATGTCAGGTTTGGTCATAATTGCTCCAGTAGTGTAGGCTATAGGAGAGTATATGTACATAGGCTATGACCTTGACCTTTGACTTTAACCTTGAAAAATGGTGTTCACCATTCCTGGTTAGAGACCATCATCATGCCAGGTTTGGTCATAATGGGCACTAGGAGAATTGTAGTAACACACACACACACACACACACACACACACACACACACACACACACACACACACATATACATATATTCAGGGATACGGGAGACTTACTGACAAAATAATGTTCCTATGGAGGACAAATTTTCTTTTTCTTTTTTTATAATTTTAAAGGTTTTTAAGAAACTTCCAAGACTATATATATATATATATATAAAAGTGAAAGTGTCTGTCTGTGTGTCGTGTGTCTCTGTCTGTGTACATTTCCCTATGCAATAACTCTGTCAATTTTCAGTCTACAGACTCGAAATTTGATATACAGGTATGGAGATTTGGGAAAATTTTTATAAAACGTTTTCAGCCAGAAATTTGACTGTTAAGGGGTCAAAGTTCAACGATTTGACCTTTAAGAACTCTACCAAACTCCTTCACCAAATTTGGGTATAAACACTTGAAATTTTAGATATAGATTCATTAGGTATGGATCTAACTTAATAACTTGATTTGACCCCAAAACAATAAATGTTAAGAGGTCATAATAAGGATCAAAGTTAAAAAAAAATGATCTTTGCGGTCTCTACCAAATTACTAAAGACAATTTCTGGTCTAAACATTTGAAATTTTACATAAAGCGTATTCAGAGATAGGGGCAAGCTTTTTAATCGGTTTAGGTCGAAAATTTGAGCTACAAATATATAAATGTATGTATGTATGTTTGCATGTCTGCCTAAAACTTTCGACAGAGACGACGAATTTTCACAAGATCAGTATCGTTTTGAAGCTCGACCCTTCAGACGACAAATGCCAAAATATTGGCTAAAAACATTAATTTCTTCACCCTCAACTGGACACTTTTCTACAGGGAGGGGTCGCTTTTTTCACTGATATTTTCGAAAGTCATCCCCTCTTTCCGATTGTCTAATCTTAATTTAAACCTACATCACTTCCGGTTTGGTGGTGGTTGTAACAGCAAAGACAGATTTTTCCCCGTTCTTTTCCTCCTTCACGGTCAAGGTTTGAGCCTGCCTTCCTACTACAACTTTTTTTTTTTGCTCAACACACACCTCCAAACACCCGGGAAACGCCGGGCACCCTTGTTAGTATATATATATATATATATATATATATATATATATAATCATTCAAATATGGTAGTGGTTGAATATATGGTTAAGTGGCAGTTTTAGTCATTTAGAAATTCTTTAAAGCTTCACCACCCACTCATTTTTCGACCAAATTTCAAACAATTATTACAGTTTATAGATCACATTCTCAGCTATATTGTGAAAAAAATGTAATTTTCGTTGTGTAAAACAAAAGTTATGATGAATTTAGTGATGTTCAAAATCGTGAAAAAGACATAAAAAGATGAGCAACGTTTTTCCATAGTAACCATGTCACTTCAACGACTAGTGTTGCTACTAATTCACTGCTGTCACGAAAAGAGAAGTAACAAGTGATACAGATAGAATGAAAGAATGAAAGGGAGATAATT
>NC_136507.1:66143737-66351237 GCF_053919585.1 Euprymna scolopes
ATTATATATATATATATATATTATCATTATATATATATATATATATTATCATTATATATATATATATATATATATATATATTATCATTATATATATATATATATATATATTATCATTATATATATATATATATATATATATATTATCATTATATATATATATATATATATATATATATAAATAAAATGAACTCATTTTTTCCTGTCTGATTTTGACATTAATAGGATTAAAAGTCAAGATATTTCATGCAAATATAATATGCACAAACGGCAGAACAATATCTGAGGTGTGTTATAGCGTGGCCTTCGTTATAAAGATGGCCGGCCAGCTGAAAAAATGACGTCATCGCCGAGGTCCCAACAAGCAAGATACGTGGAACTCTTAGACTGTCAATAATGAACAGTAATTTTTACAGACAGCGTTACAAAACTTCAAAATTGGATTAGAAAGAACACGATTTATACTGAAACTCATCTAATATTAATAATAAAAAAATAATTAAAAAAAACACAAGTTATTTGTTTAAGTATATTATAAGCAATTGAATATTTCGTTGTATTATAGATTTTAAAGATTAGAATGCGTTCTTTAATTACTTATAAATTACATTTTAAAAAAGTGAAGGAACACGATTTGATTTGAAATAAACTTGAAGTTTATTTAATATAATTAAATAAAAATTATGCATGTAAGATTATGAATATTTGAAGCAGAACACAAGCAAAACATTTGATATGAGTTAAGACAATAAACAAATATTAAAATTAAACTTTTTTTTAAAGCAAAATGAATATTTTAAAATCAAAATGAATATTTTTTAATCAAAATGAATATTTTTAAATCAAAATGAACAATATTTTTTTCAAAATCAAAAACAATATTTTTAATAAATTCATGAAATATTGCACAGTAAAAAAATTAACCTAAAGAAAAAATCATGTTTCTTATTTAAGATTATTTCACCACATAACAAAAATAACATGCAAAATCATTTTTTTATATCCATATTTTCAGTTTGTTAAAATACGTGGGTTTGTATTACTGTACACATAGATTCGAAAAAGTTGTCAAAAAACAAATATATAACAAATAAATGTTATCAAAGGCAAGATAAGTTACTTTTCTACCAAACTGGATATATTTTTCGTGTTTTTATTCAATGTAACATGTTTATTCAGCTCGAAAAACATAGTGTTTACCGATGTATTCGAAAATTCCAGATGGCGTCTGATTCTCTCTTTAACACGGTAAGTTTGGGAAAAGGTGTTATAAATACAAAACCGGATAAAATACTGTTAAAAACTCGCTCAATATATGTTACCGTGACATAGGTTGACATATATTCGGCGGGTTTTTAATAGTATGTTGTATAGTTTTTTATTTATAACACCTTATCCCAAACTTACCGTGTTAAAGAGAGAATCAGACGCCATCTGGAATTTTCGAATACATCGGTAAACACTATGTTTTTCGAGCTGAATAAACATGTTACATTGAATAAAAACACGAAAAATATTTGGTAGAAAAGTAACTTATCTTGCCTTTGATAACATTTATTTGTTATATATTTGTTTTTGACAACTTTTTCGAATCTATGTGTACAGTAATACAAACCCAATTACGTTAATGAAATGAATTGTACTTATTTACTATGCCTCCCCACGGGACAGAGTTAGACACCAGGGTCGTTTTTTAACGTGGAGAAAAGGTTCAAAAATAAAAATTGTCTCAGTCGTGAAGGATTTCTCCTCCACCGAAAGAGAACAAGAAATAGAATGCAGCATCTGGAGAACAGCTACTACACTTTGATCTGGTCCCGAAGGCCAAGACTGTTTAAGACCACGAGTGAACGCGCGTTTTTTTTTTGTTTTTTGTTTTTTAGTTTAGTTTCATATATATATATATATATATATATATATATATATATATATATATATATATATATATATATATATATATATATATATAAAATAAGTATTTTTAAATTTTATCTTTCTAGCTTTAAAAAAAAAGTTTAAAAATTTTATCAGCCGGCATAATTTATTTTTAAATATTGAAAAATTTCAGGAAAATTAATTTTTATTAGATTTTTAAACGTGTGTCAACAGCTTAAAAAAATCGTGTTTTAAAGAGTCGATGTTGTCTCGCATTTTCATTAGTTTTGTATGCTGTAAAAAAAATTTTTTTATTAGCAATTTATTTGAAGCTTCTTTTGAATGGTAGAACATTTAGGATGATAATATTGAATTAAATTATAGTTACATCGTGTTAAATACAGGGGGGGGGGAGCACGTTAAAACTTACTTTGCTGAATGGAGATGGTGTAAAATCTTTTTTTTTTTTACTGCATTATAATTCTTTATCTTTCGGAAATGAAAATACTGTCACTTTTTGGTCCTTTACGATAATTTCCTCAGCAAGTTGGAACGATGCACCGTGAAGGCATTTTAATAAAAAAAAAGAAATATTACACTGACTTCAAGACGTTACGAATGCCTACCGGTGACTACCGGTGTCACCGGTATGGACTATCCGTGATGACGTCAGCAGATTAAATTATTTTTGCTCACCGGCCATCTTGTCTTTTAAGACGGTCTTGGTTATAGGCTTATTATTTCTCAAATTCCTCGATAATCTTAGATTTCTATACTTTTTCTGCTGAGAAGTCACGGCCAAAATCGGTTAAGATCAATGGAAGTGGTAAAATATTTTCTCTCTAATAAATTCCTCCTCTCCCTGCCACCACTTAACACCGTTTGGGGATCGTTCACAAGGAACAGTTGAGAAGAGAACACCGGTTTGGCTTCGTAGTTCTTTCATGTGAAGTTATTTAAAATCACTAAACTAAGCTGCAGTGCACTGTGGCGTAGTGGTTAGCGTGCTGGACAATTCACATTATATTTTCACGTTCGTGCCGACCTACCGTAGTCGTTTTTTTTTTTTTTTTCCTAAACAACTGGAATGGACTTTTCTTGGTGGCCGAACTGTTAACGTTGCAGATGTTTTTTTTTTGTTTTTTTTTCACACTTTATTTTCCTACTTTTACTCATGACTCCGGGTTTGATCCTTCCTACTTACCTATCATAACATTTTTTAAAACTTCCCCCCCCCCCGTCCCGGAAACAAACACTCGGGAAACACCGGGTACCCCCGCTAGTATATATATAAAATGAACTCACTTTTTTCCCGTCTGAGTTTAACCTTAATAGGATTAAAAATCGAGACATTACATGCAAATCTATTACACACAAGCTGCAGCACATTATCTGAGGTTTGTTATAGGCATATTTTTTTTTTACACAGGCATCACCACTTATCAAGGCCTATAGGCCACTCAAGGATAAGGGTTAAAGAGTGTACAGTAGAAATTGGACAATATAGTAATCATTAGTAATAAAAATTTGGTAAATTTGATAACTTAAGTGGAACGGCTCATCAAGAACTTATTTACGTTAGACTTGAAGACAACCATATTGTAGTCAGCCGGAAAGCAGGAAAACGGAAGACAATTCCACAGGCGTGCAGTTCTAAGAAAGAAGCTCTGTTCATGGAATCTACGTTTAGGTTTAGGCACAGATAAAGAGTGGGGGGGGAATTATTGATAGTGTTTTCAGCTAGATGAGTGTTTCTTGTGAAAGTTTGGCGAGGGGGGACCATAGATTGAAGCTCAGTCGAACACTTTCCATGAAAATAACAATACATCAAAGACAAACTCGCAACATCTCTTCTGTGAGATAGAGGTTGCAGGGAAGAGAAAATGACATCTCCTACGAGGCTACGGAGTCTATTTTGAACCCTATCAAGGCAGGACAAGTCTTTTCTAGCATCTCTTGCCCAGATGTGGCAACAGTATTCCATCCTTGGACGTACCTGGCTCTTATATAGATAGAGAATTGCATCAGCAGTGAGATATCTACCGGATCGATAGAAAGATCCCACCATTTTTCCAGCAGCCTTGGCAACAGATTGGATGTACGTGTTCCATTTAAGATCAGGAGTAATGGTCAAGCCCAGAAGCTTGTCAAAACTTGAGGCCTCCTGAAGACGAGAGCCATTCATTTCAATTGATGCCAGATGTGGATCAGAATGTTGATGATGTAAAGAGAGAGCTTGGTTTTAGATGCATTAAAAGTAACCAGCCAGCCCTTTCCCCATTGTGCAACGTGCCCAAGATCAGAGGAGAGAGAATTGGAGAATTAGCTTTCCATAACGTTGCTGCTCGTAGATTCCTATATTTCATCTGGTGAGAGTTTGCAAAAAGAATTTTTTTCATTTATTTTTTAGTTATTCACAAAAAAATATTGGGGGAAAAGTTGGGTTTTTTTTCGTGTATTCACAAAAAAAATATGATCATGCAAAAGATTTTGTTTTTCCGTTTGTGCAAAGATTTCTCTGAATTTTTTTTAGGCCATGTGCGTTTTTTGTTTTGTTTTTGAGATCTGGTTTTTAATCCAATCTCATCTCGTCACCAAATATTGTTGTGTTTGGAGAATAGGATGCCAGGATTAGTGGATCTTCGAATAATAAATAAACCAGCTCATTATAATTTAAATACAATTTCTTCATGGCAGAAACCTTAAGTTATTTACAGAACGATATTCATGTGTCAGCGAAGCCAGCATATTGTTCTGGTTCCTATAGAATCTCTAGTCTTTTTTTAAGATCTATAAGGGGCGATAACTCTTACTTTCTTTATTTAGAGTTATTCCTCCTTGCATCGCTATAACAGTAACATTTAATGCTACTAAAACTAACCTTTTCTTTAACAATTACAAGAAACTTTTTCAACCACCAATCGCAGTGACTAATAACACCCTACCTGAGAGCTCATTGTTTAAACTCATCGACTTAATATTCACGACAACATGAATTGAAACAAATACATGGAGGATATTGCCAAAATTACTGCAAAGAAGGTGGATTCCCTCTACTGTGTTAGAAAACTATTTATACCTGAGAGTATCCTATATTTGTACAAAACTACCATTCGCCCATAAATAGAGTATTGTTGTATCTGTCACTAGCTTCTCCCTCTTAGATAGGGTCCAAGAATGAGTCTCCAATCTAATAGGTTTTGCAATATTAACCAAGTTCCAACCTCCATTCCACCATTGTAATGTTGCATCCTTGTGCCTGTTTTACAAGTACTTTAATTGAATGTGCTCTGAGGAACTCATGGCACTTGTGTCCTCTCGATGTACATACCCCTGACAAACCTGACAAGCAGAAAAATCTCACCACTTCATTAGTGGGGTCCTTAGATGCCAGAAAGATTGCTATCCTAATAGTTTCTTACTTCGGACCGCTATACTTTGGAATTCCCTCCCTGTTTCCTGCTTCCTTGACTGTACTTATATGTAAAATTTTAAATGTAATGCAAATAAACATCTTGCTGCTGTTTGAGGTGAATAAAAATAATTTAAAGCTAATTTTAAAAAAACATTTTAAGGTTGTTAATTTTTTTTAAATTTATTTACAGTAAAATAATGTAAAAAAATAAAGATGTCAAATTACTTTAATTCTAAATTTATTTGAATTAATTAAAGTATCAAATTATTTACATTTCTTCAAATGTCAAATTATTTAAATTTGTAAAATATCAAACTATTCATTTTCAAGATGTCAAATTATTAAAACTTTTTAAGATGTCAAATTATTTAAATTATCTAAAATGTCAAACTATTTCTATTTGTAAGATGTCAAATTATTTTAATTTTTTTAAATTGTTAAATTATTTTTTTTTAAATTTTGACGCCCAACTATTTAAATTGTTGATGATGTCAAATTATTTAAATTGTTGATGATGTCAAATTATTTAAATTGTTGATGATGTCAAACTATTTAAATTGTTGATGATGTCAAATTATTTATTTGGATTTCTAGACCCAAACTTTAGTTTTTGTGGCTGAACGTTTTTTTTCATCAATTGTAGACTTCTTTAAGTGTTGTAAAATTTAGTTATAACCTAATGTGAATGCAGCCTGAAATGCATTACTTTAATAAGATTTAAGGACTGATTCACTTCCAGACTGAAATGGAAAACATTTTTGCTTTTTTTCTTACGTGGAAGTCGTCACTTATCAAGGTTTGAAGACCACTCGAGGATAAGGGTTAATGAGTGACAGGTAGTCAATAAGACGACGCCACAACGATTGTTAGTGGAGGAAATTGGGTAGAATTTGATTATTTAAGAGGACGGCTCAACAAGAAATTAAACTTGAAAATGACCATGTTGTAGTCAGCTGGAAAGCATGCCCGGTGTACAGAGCTTCACAGGCGGACAGTTTTAGAAAAAAAACTTTGTTTATGGAATTTGAGTTAAGTTTTAGGCAGAGAAAGAGAGAGAGAGAGGGAGGAGAGAGTAGGGGGAATTCATGATGGTGTCTATAGCTAGACGAGTGTTTGTTGTGAATGTTTTGCAGGAGGGAGCAAATTAGTTGCTAAGGTTACTAGAAAAATAATTGGATCATTCTATCGCTCCAGTAAGTACTTTTTCTGATGCAATTCTCTACCTGTATAAGACTCACTTGTATTCTAAGATAGAGCGCTGTTGTCACATCTGGAAAGGTGCTGTAGAAATGAGGTTGACGAACGTTGTATGTTCGCTATTACATCGGGGCCCCCAAAATCTAGAAATGAATGACAAGCGTCTCTCTCTATCATTATAAAACATTTGTAGCACTGGCTGGCACTTGTCTTCATTAGTTGTTGCTGGAATAATAAAAGTAATACAAATGTTAACCGTTAAAAGGAAAGAACTTTATTTGTATTTTTACATTTTGAAGTGAGTACACCTCTTGTTAATAATGTTCACCGGCAACATTCGTCTCGTTGGTTTCGGTGCTAAGAGTGTTCTGCCTACTCGCCTGTCATGCTGGCTAGGGATTGGTTAAAGAAAGAGAGAGAGGGGGGAGATGGAGATGATGAAGGACTCTGGATAGCAGTTCCAGGTTTGTGTCCGGTTTATGAGGAGAAAGAGAGGGGCTAAGAAACTATTATTTCTTGGGGAATGGTATTATCTTTTGTCCTAATTCTTGGATTTTAGGGGTGACTCAGATCAGCCTTACACATTATTTATTGTTTGTCCTTTGTTTTTCAGTGAAAAGAATTTACTTTTTTTTTTTTTTTGTTGGATAAATTTCCGAGGGAAATGCTTCTTGTCACAGAGAATATGCATGCTATATGGAAATGTCTTTAGTCTGAGTGCCAATAGTGCTGTACAGAGCAATCCTTTGTTTCTTGACAGAGTGCACAATCTACTTTGCAGTTTACTAGGAGAAGTGACCTATTCTTCCCCTCTCTCACAGAAGCGACTTTGCTAGTCCTTCTCTACTTTAGCGTTATTTTCATGGTAAATGCTCGATTGAGTTCCAATCTTGACATTTCGTAATTTAGGAGCCGAGAAAGCTCAAAGCAACGAGAATGACATATTTTTTAAATTGGGAATCGCAACTTTTAAGAACGATAACTTGTTAATTTTATTATAGAGTGAGCTCCTTTGCATCGGTACTCGCAGAAATTCAAATAGTTTAATGGGCCCCCCGCCCCGTTTTTTGGCACTGGTAATGTATTTTTTAGGACAAATAACGATTTATCAGTTGATCCATAATCATTATAATTTTATTAAATACAACCCAGCGCTGTCCGGCCAAAAGGAACACCATGAAATTAGAATTTTTGTACTAAATATTGTTTAACATTTAATGAAACTTTTCATCAAATCTGTTGCTAATGCTGCTGAAAAAATATGGTCCAATCATTCTATTGGTCTAGAAAGTACCTGACTTCTGACGCAATCCCTTATCTTTATAAGAGTCAGATACGTCCTAATATTGTGCACTGCTACCACATTTGGGGGAGGTGCCACTCAGAGCACTCTTTCTGGCACTGTTTTACAAGTTGTCATTGTCCTGAGGGAAACAACTCTCCTTTACTAAGAGATTCGTTCATTTTTTTCATCTCATAATTTAGGACGTTAATAATGCTGTCAGAAAGTTTTCACAAGCAGTTTACAAAAACAATATAATAAAATATTGAATTGCTCATATCTTTTCTTCTATGTAACAAAATTACATGAAAATTTCTAGGCTTTTTGAAGATTATAATACTATTCTATGGTTTAACTTTCATGACAATTAAACTGGTATAAAAAAACCTATATTTTGTAACCAATAAAATATGCCCAAAATTTGCCTACATTTGTATATATAGTGTCCTGCAAACTAGTTTCTGTTTTGCTGCTTCGGTTGTCTCCCTTGTGGCCTTGCTAGGCCACTCATGTATATTATGAGCAAAGCAAATTCTATTCTTCTGGAGTATTTTTTTTCTTAAATATTTTTTATGATAATTATAAATTTTTCTCTTTACCATCTCATTTTGTGCCAGAATTCTGTTTATACAATTTTATTATCTTTTCTTTTTCATAAATAAAATTATCTGGACTTTTCACTTGTGTCTACAGTTTCAATTATACCAGCCTGAGACAAAAGGCAACTGCTTTAGTGAAACTATATCACAACATAGGTCAATTCACAATCAAGAGGCAAGACCGTGGCCTCAAGAAAATCCTGAATGATAGGCTTAGAAACCAGGTAGATGATGAAGGCTTGTGGAGTCTTCACTCTAGGTGAGGTTAGATCAGTGACAAAAAGTTTTAACCCGGCGAAAGCCCTGGATCTGATGAGAAAAAAAGAGTTCATAAAAAAGAAGATCCACCCCATATTCCTACATCACCTTGGTCCAGTAGTGGAAAGGTTTCTTCTGATCATCTACAACTAATCTTAGTCCTCAACAATGGCGTCACTGGCTTGGAGGGTAGCCGATGTTTGATTGGTCTTGAAGGTAGGCAAAGTCCACTAATGCCTCAACAGCTACAGACCTCTTTCTCACCTCAACGATAGGTCATGGAGTGGCTGGTAATAAATCAATTGCATTACTTTGCCGAATGGCATCCTTTACCAGAATCAAGCCAAATTATGCACCGACTGGAGCAGAGAGGACAAGCTCATTCGTCTTTAGCAGACGATCAGCTATGGGTTTCAAAATAAGCTGATAAATGGAACCCTGTTCATCTTAATCAGTTACTCTCGAGCATACATATGGCATGATGCATTGCTACTCAAAATATAACAAAGTGACATTCCAGCAAAAATAATTCGATGGATCTAGTCATGGCTTGCCAACAGACTCATCTAAATCACCTTTGACAGAGGTCATCCTGAAATAAGGCGTTCCACAGGGGTTGCTGCTCTCTCCACTCCTTTTTCTCTTCTTTATGAACGACCTATCGTGTTAAATGGAAGTATTTTTTGAAAGCACTAAAAATGACAAGTTTATGTCAAAATAGTAAACTGACGAGAAACAGAGACGTCATCAGCTGTTTGCACAGAAAGACATCAGCACCTCCTTCTCCATGCCTTTGATCACACCACATGTTCAGTCTACCATCTTGCATGGCAATAGGACATAGATCCCAAAACAGTTTTGATCTTCAATGGCTTCAGCATTATGACCGTGCCATCATCAGGGGGATACACAGCAGCTGAAAACTGGAAATAAAGATTCAATTAATCGTGCTGTTATATATGCTTCTTATAATCATGTCTATGTACGTCTTGCTTTATCATGTGTGTGCGTGTTTGCATGGCCTCTATGTGATCGTCTCTCAGGCTGGTTCATATGCATCTGTTCCTATTCAGTGATATACAAGTTTTATATATGCTGTTTATATACATTTATACAGTCTGGTGTGTATACACACGGTCGCACTCCTTTAAGAACCATTAAGTTGTGTATCTACTTGCTGTGTTACTCTTAGTAGTTCTTACTCTCTCTCTCTCTCTCTCTCTCTCTCTCTCTCTCTCTCTCTGTGTGTGTGTGTGTGTGTGTGTGTGTGTGTGTGTGTGTGTGTGTGTGTGTGCCAATTTTCTGGAATCATGTTTCTTTATTCATCTATGCACTGCTGACAAGCTTTCTTTTGTCTTCATCCACGCATCTTTGTCTGACCCTCCTGGTCTCCACTAACTCTATCTCTGATCAAATCCGACTACCTACCAAGTTCTGACTTCCAAATCTGACTCTCTCCCAAATATCCCATGTGCGTTTTTATTTATATAACGGTGCATATGTGGGGGTTATAATCTGCACTTAAAACCATCTTTTTAGCAATGTAGGTGCATGTTTTATCAATGGAAGTCAATCAGTTTGATATGCGTCACCGGCAACCTCATGACCTTTCTGCACTTACCCGACACAAGTAAGTTGGGTTCAAATCAGTATTAACCACATTACTGACATACAACAGTGCTGCATTGGAAAATTAGTATTGTTGAGATATGGATGTTCATGCATCTCAAGTGGTTTGATTATGTACAGCAAGATATATCTCTTTGTAAGAAGCGATATAACTAATGTCAACCCTTTGGACTTGAACATATGAAGAGCACGCATGAGAAAGTTTAAAGGTGTTGTCCACCACAATGATCGGGAAACTTGCAGCACTCATAATACAAAAAGTAGATGATAAAGAAGATGTTGGTGCTGCTGCTGGTGATGATGGTTGTTGTTGTTGTTGATGATGATGGTTGTTGTTGTTGTTGTTGTTGTTGTTCAGCGTCCATTTATTTTCATATGAATCAGATGACTTTTGTTGGCATTCGTTTCTCTGATATCTTTCTAGTTAGAATTCTCTCCAGAAAGACATCAGGTACTTACGGGAGGGGCAACATGAAGGTTGCCAACATCTCTAAATGAAAGTGATTCTGCGGAATGAACTGGATATGAACTTGGAACACCCACAATGATACTGCTGATGATCATCATGATATCTCATATACATATCTTCTTCTTCTTTTTCTTCTTCTTCTTCTTCTTCTTCTTCTTCTTCTTCTTCTTCTTCTTCTTCTTCTTCGTCCATTTTTTGTATTTCTGATGTTTCCCAGACTCTGGCGTAGGCAACACCATGTAACATCTCATGTGTGCTTTCTGTGCACTCAAGTCCAAAGGGTTGACATCAGTCAGGTTGCAGGCATATCACTTCTTATGTATTCGAGCCAGGTCTTCCTCAGTCGACACCATGCTCGCTAGGGCCTACGATATCCAAACATGCTATGGGTTTTTTGGGGGTTTTTTTTTTTACATAGGCGTCACCACTTATCAAGGCCAATAGGCCACTCAAGGATAAGGGTTAAAGAGTGTAGAGTAGTCAAAAGGACAATATAGTAATCAATAGTAATGGAAGTTCGGTAAATTTGTTAACTTAAGCGGAACAGCTCATCAGAAACTTGTTCACGTTGGACTTGAAGACAACCATATTATAGACAGCTGGAAAGCAGGAAAACGGAAGACAATTCCACAAGCGTGCAGTTCTAAGAAAGAAGCATTGATCATGGAATCTATGTTTAGGTTTAGGCACAGATAAAGAGTGGGAAAAATTATTGATAATGTTTTCAGCTAGTCTAGTGTTTCTTGTGAAAGTTTGGCGAGGGGGGACCATAGATTGAAGCTCAGTCGAACACTTTCCATGAAAATAACGATAAAGCAGAGACAAACTCGCAACATCTCTTCTGTGAGATAGAGGTTGCAGCGAAGAGAAAAGGACATCTCCCACCAGGCCACAAAGTCTATTTTGAACCCTATCAAGGCAGGACAAGTCTTTTCTAGCAGCTCCTGCCTATATGTGGCAACAGTATTCCATCCTTGGACGTATCTGGCTCTTATATAGATAGAGAATTGCATCAGCAGTGAGATATCTACTGGATCGATAGAAGGATCCGACCATTTTTCCAGCGGCCTTGGCAACAGATTTGATGTACGTATTCCATTTAAGATCAGGAGTAAAGGTCAAGCCCAGAAGGGGTTGATGCAAGAGATAGAATGCTGTACATACTACAACCACCTGAGATTCATAAGCATCTCTATTGCAGCAATAACAAGTTATTTTGTCATCGAGAACAACAGATTTTTTTTTTTATCATTCCAGATAAGCTGTGAAATTGTATGTGTGTGGAAGGGAATGGTTAAGTTAATGAAAGAAGCAGAAGTGATTTTTCAGAATACGATCATCTTATCAGTATAAAAACGTTTAAGATGCGCATAAAGCACAGATAAATTCACCAACCAATCATTTTTCTGTTAGTCTTATATATCTATATCTATCTATCTACACACACACACACACACACACATATATATATATATATATATATATATATATATATATATATATATGTGGGGGGGTGTATATATGAGATTGAATCTTTTGGATTTTTTGTTTTCTTTCAAATTTTCAAACGGAGATTCAAAGATCTGTGCCTCCGTCCCCATTATGAGATGCTTTCTACTTTGCGTCGGGGTTGTATTTCTCTACCTTGCTCATAGCAATGGAAGTTGGGCGTTCCTGATTGATAGCAGCGAGTCACTTTTGTCGAAGATCATGAACAGTGATGATGGCGACAGTGATGGTGAGGATGCCATTTCGCCCTGTCCAGTCTGCCAGATGGTGTTCAGTAAATTGATGCCGGCCGTTAAAAGTGGCTATGATACAAATATGATTGCCCACGACATGGTAGAAAAATGCATAGAAATGAACATCGCACCAAGGACTATATGCAGTACCATTGTTCCACTATTCAAGGTAATGACTATATATACTTCGATTCTATCAAAAACTATCATTCATATATATATATATATATATATATATATATATATATATATATATATATATATACTAGACAACCAGTGTCCCGTTGGGTCACTCAGTGTTGAGAAAGTATAGCAACATTTAATAAATCCAATAAACATGATTGATACGACTGCTGGTTGTTGGCTCATTATATATATATATATATATATATATATATATATATATATATAATAAAAAATAATCATTTTTGGATTTTTACCCTTCACCGGACTGTCCATTCATGTGAAATCTTTTTATTATTTTTCTTTTGCCTCCTGTTCCCCTTACCTCACCCTTTTTTTTAACCAAGTAAGATCTGTGACTTACTTGTAGTTTCATTAAATACTTTTATATGCAAAATCCGATCCTGCATTTTGCTAATTCCTGCCCTCTGATGAGAAGGAGAGTATTTCTTCAAAACTCTGCGGATTAAGGACTATCCACTTATCTTGTGTTTCCTTTTTTAAAATTAAATATGTTTTTAACTCTTTTTCTAGATGTATTTTAACATGTTTTATTAATCATTTGTTCATATATATATATATATATATATATATATATATATATATATATATATATATATATATATATAATGTTTTTGTTATAAAAAAATTATAAATTATAAAAACAAATATTAGTAGGATTTTTTTATGCAAGCATTTTCAACATTTGCATCATTGCCTCATTTCACTACAGGGAGGAGTTGCCGGAAGTCTCCACTGCAGACGGTCAAAATCCCTCCAAAAGGAGCATTATTTTTGCAAACATCCTGCAGAGTTCGATCCACTGCTTCAAAGCTCTCTCTCCTCATCATTGGACACTCGTCCCACACAATAATCTTGGTATTTCTGAACAGATTTGCAGTGTCTGAATTTCTGGCAATATTACATAGATCATTATCTTTGATAGTAAGAGGAATTTTGAACCTTGAATGTGCTGTTCTCCCTTCAGGCATCAATGTTGCAGCTATACCAGATGATGCCACAGAAAGGGCAATATCACCACTACTTCTCACAACGCAAGAATTAGGTTGTTGAGAAAGGTTTTTCCTGTGCCTCCTGGAGCATCTATGAAGATCAATTTTCCAATATCTCTGTTTAAGCAGTCACAAATAAATTCATACACATTCCTTTGTTTAGGATTCAACAAAGGTTCCTTTTCTTCCACAAACTTTCTTTGTTCATCTGTGTTGTACTGCTGTTCAAAGAGGAACTCTCTGTTGTTGACAACGTGATGAACATGTAGGTTTTGTGGTGCTGGTAAATTGAACTGCTGCAGATTTTTACCAAATATGTCAAGCTTTTCTTACAGATATGAGAGGGCTTGATTATTGTTGTGAAGGAACATAACTGGCTATACACCGGTTACAAACTGTATATATATATTGGACTGTTTGGCAGACAGCGGCAGACAGCGGCAGACAAGCAGTCGCAGTAAGACGGATAGTCTTACGGGTTGATTATCAGACTTTCTTCCCCATACTTGTTACTATGTACTTCTATTTACCTTAGGCGAGCAGCCTTACGTTTCTGTATTATAAATAAACCCCATTACACATACCACTCGGTGTAACTCACGTTTGTCTTTATTTCCTAAGTATTTAAGAATATAACAATGGCGACGAAAGGATGTTCTTTCTCTTAACAGAGATAAATTACCGTACCAAGGACTGTGTACAATGCAAGGATTTTTTGTTTTACGAAAAAAACAAACTACACAAGGATTTTTGACCACGTGCGTCAATGAATTTAAAAATTTTTCCTACCTAAAGTAGCGAAAAGTACGGATTTTTCTTCGTAAAGAACTCACAAGAAATTATAGAAACATGTTCAAGGTAAAGTGGAATTTATATTTATTTTGACAAGTAAAAAAAAAAAAAAAAAAAAAAATGGTCGCAAGTTGAATTCGAAACTACACTAAAGGATTACGAGTTTCGAAAGAAAAAATATAAATACAACGACTATTGTACCATTTTATGCCACGTGGGAACGGCAGCCATATATTTTTTTTTTTTTTGGAAAATTAATTGTTTGTTATTGCCTTTATATAAATAATTGGAACTATTTGTCGTGGGAAGTAAGAAATATTTTGTGTATGAACTTACGTTGTTGAAAAAAAAAAAAAAAAAAAAAAAGAATTATTTTACAAAGCCTGTTGAATTACTATGGATGAACTTTGTTGAAACGTGTTGTGTCTGCATATTGCTACTAATTTACGATATACGTAAATTTACGATTTTTCTTTGGAATTATTGTGTAGAATTCGAAAAGACATTTTTGTACTAGAAGCTAACATGGAACAATTAGCAGAGTTAACTAAGGCTCTAGCCCTTAGCATCCAGGAACAGACAAAAATGACTCAACAATTTTTAGCGCAACAACAACAACAACAACAAATTCAACAACAACAGCTACAGCAACAGCTGCAACAACAACAAGAAAGAACACAAAAAACTTTAGAGGCACAACAAGAACAAACAAACATACTACAACGACAAATATCGACACAGCAAAAGAATTTAGAAAAGCTAATTCTAACGTCGACCGGGAAGAAGACTAATTTTTCTGCCGAGGGTATTTCAAATTCACTAACGGAATTTCGTTACTCCCCGGATACTGGTGTTACTTTCCCTGCATACTACAGAAGATACGAAACAATTTTTACGAAAAGATGTTTAGACTGGACCGATGAGGAAAAAGTTACCCTGCTACTACAAAAACTGGGTACTGATGAAAACACCAAGTATGCAAATCTAATTCTACCAAAAAAACCGGAGGAGGTTTCGTTCAAGGAAACAATTAGTACCTTGTCGAAAATATTTGATAAAAGGGATAGCCTATTTCACTCTAGATACAAATGTTTGAACATTCAGAAGGCAGAAGCTGAAGACTATCTAGAATATGCTTGCACTGTGAACTGTTTATGCGAATCATTTAAATTGAATGAAATTTCCGCAGACCAATTTAAAGGTTTAATCTTTGTACAAGGTCTCACAGCACCAAGGGACAAAGATATACGTTCACGGATCCTAACAATTATGGAGGCGGATCCTAACATAACATTGCAAAAAGTCACTGAAGAGTGTCAACGTCTGATTAACATAAAGAAAGACAACACTCGCATTGAAGAGAAAAATATTTTTAAGGTGCAGCAAGTAAAAAGGCAAGAGACCACAAGAAAGTCCAGGTTCCAAGAACACAGGATCCTTAAAGGATACAAAGACCCAAAGCTAAAGTGTAAATGTTGTGGTAGTTTAAGACACAACAATAAGACCTGCTGGTTTAGGAACAAAATATGTTATGAATGTGGTCTCAGAGGTCACAAGGGAACATACTGTGCCCAGAAGAAAAGACAAGGGACCGATAATGTAAATACGCTTCGCATGAATAAAGAAAAAAGCTGCGAAAGACGGAAATATGTTGATGTTCGGATAAATGGACATCTGGTTACATTGCTTCTGGATAGCGGTGCAGATATTAGTATTATAAATGAAGATATATGGAAAAGGATAGGTCGACCTGAATTAACGAAAACCAGAAAGACGGCGAGAAGTGTGTGCGGCAAAAGATTAGAGTTCAAGGGAGAATTAAAATGCAAAGTGACATTCGCTAACCAGACTCATAAATCCAAAGTGTACGTCGTACCAGGAAAGAATACATGCCTGTTTGGGGTAGATTGGATTGTCCTGTTTAATTTATGGGAGAAACCCATAAATTCGTTTTGTAACGTTTTAACTGCAGAAAAAGCAAACCAAAGGGAAGACTTCCTGAAGGATTTGAAAACTGAATTTCCCAATGTTTTTGCCGAAGGACTAGGACTCTGTATTAAGACAGAGGCAAAATTTGAATTAAAGAAAAATGCCACTCCAGTATTCAAACCTAAAAGGAATGTGCCTTTTTCAGCGATGGACGCAATCGAAAAAGAGTTGGATAGACTTCAACAACTAGAAGTCATTGAAAAAGTTAACCACACAGATTGGGCAAGTCCAACCGTGTATGTAAAGAAAAAAAATAACAGAATAAGGGTCTGTGGAGATTTTTCAACGGGTTTAAATGACTGTCTATTGGACCATAATTATCCCCTTCCGTCCGCAGAAGATCTGTTCTCTAAGCTTAACGGAGGAAAAATTTTTTCTAAGATAGACCTCTCAGATGCTTACTTGCAAATTAAGATCAGCGATGAATGCTCCAAATACTTAGGCATAAATACTCATAAGGGCATTTTTAAGCTAAAGAGGCTTCCTTTTGGATTAAAGGTTGCTCCTGCTATTTTCCAGCAAATTATGGACACGATGCTGGCAGGGTTGGAATTTTCAATGGCCTACCTTGACGATATCCTAATTAAAAGTGAAAATTTGCAAGATCATAAGAAGCATGTAAAAGAAGTATTCAAAAGAATACAGGAATTTGGTTTTAAATTGAGCCCAGAAAAATGCGATTTTTTTATGAAAAAAATTAAATATCTAGGTCAAATAATCGACAAAGAGGGTCGAAGACCGGATCCACAAAGGACTGAAGCAATTGAAAAGATGCCTGCTCCAGATTCAGTGACAAAATTAAAATCGTTTTTGGGATTAGTTCAATACTATGCAATTTACATCCCTAACATACATAATTTAAGAGCTCCTCTTAACGAGTTACTGAAAAAGGGTGTTAAATGGAACTGGAATAAGGAATGTGAATCTGCTTTCCAAAATATCAAAAGATGTCTACTGTCAGACTTAGCATTGGCACATTTCAATCCAGAAAAGGAACTAATACTAGCAACGGACGCCAGTGATTACGGTGTTGGCGCTGTATTACTTCACAAGTATGAGGATGGTAGGACAAAAGCTATCGCCCATGCTTCAAGAACGTTGGTTGCAGCGGAGAAAAATTACAGCCAAATTGAAAAAGAGGCGCTGTCGATAATATTTGGAATTACAAAGTACAATCGATTTCTCCATGGACGATCTTTTATTTTGCAAACCGACCATAAACCCCTACTTACCATATTTGGATCAAAGAAAGGCATTCCCACACATACTGCGAATCGATTACAGCGATGGGCTGTAACCCTCTTAAACTATCAGTTTAAGATGGAACATGTATCCTCAAAAAAGTTAGGACACGCAGATGCATTATCACGGTTGATCCCTAAAAGAAGCGAAAGTTTCGAAGAAACGGTAATTGCTGCGCTTAAAGACGAAAGTGAATGTACAAGTTCAATGTGTAATATGATACGTGAACTTCCGGTAACTTTCGAAAAAATAAAAAAAGAGGCAGTAAATGACATTTTCATTAAGAAAATGAAAAATCAATTGGGATGGATAAAAAAAAATAAAAAGGTAGATCAAACAACGCCTTTTTCCATCTGTGAAGATGTGCTCATGTATGGTGAGAGGATCGTAATTCCACTAACGTTACAGAGGAAAATTCTGAAGGAATTTCATACAGGTCATCCGGGCATTTCGAGAATGAAATCCCTTATGAGAGGATATGTGTACTGGCCTGGTATGGACAAGGAAGTTGAAAAATGTGTCAAGACATGCAGAGGATGTCAATTAGCAGCTCGAGATCCTCTAGTAAAAACGACGCCATGGCCAAAGACGGACCTACCCTGGTCACGTCTGCATATTGATTATGCGGGACCTATAAATGGTTATTTTTACTTGATTATTGTAGATTCTTTTTCAAAATGGCCAGAAATATTTAAGTTTAGACATCCAACAGCAAAAAACACTGTGAGTGCGCTTAATGAAATTTTTAGCCGTTTTGGAGTGCCAAAAACCTTAGTGAGCGATAATGGAACAGCATTTACTGCTCATGAATTCAAAGAATTCTGTGACTCACTAAATATTCTACATATGACAACACCTGTGTACCATCCACGATCGAATGGGTTGGCCGAAAAATTTGTAGATACGTTTAAAAGGGCACTTAAGAAAAATCTTACTACGGACACAGACGAACAATGTATTCAAACATTTTTAGCAATTTACAGGGTGACACCAAATCCTAATAATAATGTCAATTCTTCCCCGGCTGAGCTAATGTTTGCAAGAAAGATAAGATCTGTCTTCGATAGGCTGCTACCAGAGAAAAAGAAAGTTTTCAAAAAAGAAAACCTTAATACCAAGTGCTTCTCCCCAGGTGAAAATGTATATTTCAAAAATTTTCAAAATGGACGAAATCAGTGGGTTGAAGGTATTATCAAAAAAAGGATTGGGAGCATGGTCTATACCATCCAAGGATTAAGTTTTGTCTGCAAAAGACACAGAAATCAAATACGTCCCAGACTGTCTCCAAATGTGGAAGAGACACCAATGGAAACATTGTGCGATATTTTTGATATACCAAAACCAGCGTGTGTACCGCAAACAATGAATATTTCGCCTGAACCGACCATACGGGCTGGACAGAAAACTTTACCCCGGGTAACGCTGACCAGAAGGAAAAGCGCAAGAAAGAGAAAAGTTACCAGGAGATTAAGCCCTGACCCTAAAAGGAAGAGGTATTTAAGCTAAAATCAGGAAGATTTCAGCTTCAAGGGGAGGTGTTGTGAAGGAACATAACTGGCTATACACCGGTTACAAACTGTATATATATATTGGACTGTTTGGCAGACAGCGGCAGACAGCGGCAGACAGCGGCAGACAAGCAGTCGCAGTAAGACGGATAGTCTTACGGGTTGATTATCAGACTTTCTTCCCCATACTTGTTACTATGTACTTCTATTTACCTTAGGCGAGCAGCCTTACGTTTCTGTATTATAAATAAACCCCATTACACATACCACTCGGTGTAACTCACGTTTGTCTTTATTTCCTAAGTATTTAGGAATATAACAATTATAATGCTTTCCATTTATTAATAAGGTATGATCATACAATGTTCTTTGCTCCAGATGATGGAAATCCTCTGACATTGAGTCCTTAAATCTTTCCCAAAGATCAATTGGGTTGTTGATTTCACAATTCACAAGGAGCACAACAAATAAATTTCTCATGGCTCTGGGAAATCTTGTTCTTTCCGCCTCTTCCATCATGTGCTGCCAGCGAGCATCATCATGCAGCAATATTACACCATGGACTGTTTTCTGTTCATCAAAAGACACTGGTCCTTAAAGATGATGAAGCAGTAACCTCATATAGTACAAGTCGCCACTGTTGGGAGAAACTGTGTATACACGTCCTATGAAGTTTGCTTCAAATATGTGAAGATGCAGTTGTACTCTCATTCCTGCTTTTCTTCTTTGCCATCTTTTATTATTCCACACATAGAATCGTGGAATGTCAACATAGTATAGTGTTTTTGCCAAAAGGATTACGGACACAAAGATCAAAGAATTCCGTGAGTGTAGTCTTGGTCATATTGTTATTGTGTTGGATAGTTTCATTTTCTTGGTAGAATACCTGTTGCTGCTCAGGAAGATGTACTTGGAGACGAATCACAGCAGGTTCTCTATTATGAATGGGAAAGCCAAGAATAGTAGAAACAGCTTCCGATGGACCAATATACCTACCAGTTAAGTACTGTGCCACTTCATCCTCACGGCTTACTCCAAAACAAAGTTGGTCACTGCCCTTCATTGTGTATTTAATGACATATTTTATTGAGTGCACAGAAGAGCATATTTCAACATTTAAGTGACAGTTGAAGATTTTTAGTAACTGCAAATTATGAGGAACAACCCATTCATTTGTAATATTTTGGCGTGGCCTCCCTTCTTTATGTCCATGATGTCCACCCATTTCAGGAGATCGGCGTCGGTAAACAGGATAAGACTCCTCTCCACACCTTGTATGCACACTATAATGCTTAGGATATCTCTTGCTACACCGTCCGTCCTTACAACATGGTGACTTATTAGTGCAATATGGGTCATTGATCATGTGCTGCAGTACCAACTGGTGCCCCTGAAAGTTTTCATTGGGGTTAGGAATCTCAGCTTGCAAAAATCTGTCATATTCTTGTGGTCTTGGTTTCGAGTTTTCATCCATCCATAATAAACAATGCAAGTGCGGAAGACCTCACTTCTGATATTCGACACTGAGAACATAAGCAATACATTTGCCAAACAGACCTTGGGTACCAGTCAAGTACTTTATGAATTTTTTTCTCTTTAGGTCAAACACACGAGCTATCAAATCTGGTCTGTCATTGGGTTGTTGATTCAAAAACAAATGCTCCTTTATTTCTGGCCAGTTAGGGTTGCATGTCATGGTGACAAAAAATGTAGCATTTCCATAACGTCGTACATACATCATGGCATCTTGACACCGTTCCATCATGTATCTTGGTCCTCTAACGAATGTTGAAGATAGAATGATTCTCCTTCCAACATTGCTAAAATCATCATCATCATAAATATAAAATCATCATTATCATTTAGTGCATCAACAAAACCTCTGTAGGTGGTACATCTGAGAGTGGATTGGTTCAGTCGAATATAATTCAACCTCTCAGCCTCAATTTTTTGCAGCCATATCAACCAAAAACTGTTGCAACAAACGGCCACCTCTTAAGAGATAATTAAATTCATTTTCATGAACCATAATTCGATGGGCATAGTAACGCATTGCAGTTAGTTTTTTGTTATTGGTCATTTGCATCTGTTGGTGCCAACCGTCTTTTCCAGATGGAAAGAACAGGACATACTGAAGAGGGCCATATGATCGGTGGGATTCAGATATAGTTTGTAGTTGTCCTCCTCTGTGTGTAAGAACAATGTGCCGTGAGGATAAACGTGGCTCATTATTATTTTGAATGATGATACCAACCTCGTTGGCAACTTGCTTATTGAACCTCCTCTCATGCTCTTGAGTTGGCCTCTTATCAAGATCGATTTCAATTGTTGCATTAGGAAGGTTTTTTATTTCTTCTTTAGCATGCCTCAGTGTCAAGATGTATTGATTGTGCTGTCTTAGAATGTTTTCCAATAATTCAACAATGTTACGTTGAATGGTAACATTTTGCAATATTTTCAATCTAATTGCAATGCCATCTTGTGAATCCAAAAAATATATCTGAATGTACTGAGCTTGGAAGTGATCCAATATAATGATGAACCTGGCCTTGGATCACAACAGAAGGATTCCAACCATTTCTATGACTGATTTCCTTTGCTGCAAAAGAAGTCATTTGAAAAAGACAGTTATATTGTCTTATGCTTTTCCTAAATTCATTAGCAATGGGTTCATCACTGATGAATAAATGATGGATCTCAGGAGGCAAAGGCTGAAGATTTTGTAACTGAACTTTGCCTTTCATACAGCAAAAATTTGCAGTTTCTCCATGAAAAAGATGAGTTTTGCAGTGGGGACAAATCTTGGTCATGTGGCCAACATCTGCAGATTTTGCATCAACCTCAAATTGTTTCTCATATTCTGATGTAATCGCTCGACTCTTTCTGCATCTGTTGCTTCACTTCTATTGTATCTCTGCATTTCTCTTTGACTGTTGAGGTGCTGCTCTCTGTGCCCTAATGTTTCTTCAATTCTATTTTGCCTATCTCTTTCTCTCTGACTATTCAAGCGCTGCTCTCTCTCTTCAAATGTCTCTTCATTTCTGCTTTGCCTATCTCTTTCTCTCTGACTGCTTAGGCGTTCTTCTCGCTCCTCTAGCATTTCTATTTCGCCGATGTCTTTCCCTCTGACCGTTGAGGCGCTCTTCTCGATGCTCCTCCATCTCTTCATTTCTATTTCGCCTGCTTCTTTCTCTCTGATTGTTGAGGCGTTCTTCTCGCTGGTCCTCCGTCTTTTCATTTCTATTTCGGCTGTCTCTTTCTTTCTGACTGCTGAGGCGCTGTTCTTGCTGGTCCTGTTTCTCTTCATTTCTATTTTTCCTCTATCTTTCTCTCTGACTTCTTAGACGCTGCTGCCTTTATTTCTGTGTTTCAGCATTTCTTCTTCGCCTGTCCCTTTCTCTTTGTCGTTGGAGATGGATTTCTCTTTCTTCTTCAGTTTCAGTTCTTCTTCTTTTTGGTCTGCTTGGTCCTGCATCACAGCTTGGACTTTTATCAGCCACTTGTGGTCTTTTAACTTTGCGTTTAGGCATGATCTGAGGGGAAATACATTATTTCAATTTTCTTCTTCTTCATTAGTAGTAGTAGTATTAGTAGTAAGGAGAAGTAGTGGAGTAGTAGTAGTAGGGAAAATACATGTCAACCAGTAGTAGTAATAGTAGGATAAGGAAGAGGAGGTATAGTAGTAGTAGTAGTAAGAAGAGGAAGAGGAGGTGTAGTAGTAGTTGTAAAGAGGAGAAGTAATAGTAGTAGCAAGAAGAGGAGGCATAGTAGTAGTAGTAAGAGGAGGAGGAGGAAGGAGGCGTAGTAGTAGTAACCTAGTCATATTGTTTTTTAAATATATATTAATTTCTTTTATGCATTGTTTTTCGCCCTTATTCCAGAAATTTACAGGGTTGTCATATCGGCTAACACAAATTATTGTACGGTACTTGCCAGATATGGTATCCGACTTGAAATTATGGTAGATGTTATGGTACACTGACTGCTAGTTAATTTTCATAAACAGGTTATTATTAAATTTAGTATTACACTAGACTACCCGTGACTCGTTGGTTCAGTATGTTATATTAGCTATGGAATTAATGTATGAGCGTAATACTCGTGACGTAAAGAAAATAACAGAAATATTTCTATGAAAGTATATTAAAATGAAAAAAGAATATAGATAGATTTCTATGAGTCGTTCAGTTTATAATTGTTTATTCTTGAAAAAAAAACAAAAAAAAAAACTTACAGCCATTGAATTATAAGTGGTTTGCCATACTTGTAGGTAAATGTGCACTGAACAGATACCATAATATTAAAGTTAAATTCAAATTTTGAAATATCTTTTAATTTAAACGTGAAAAAAAAATTGGGTTGCTGAAAACGTACACAGTAAAACAATACATTGAAAAATAGTACATTTATTTGTAAGAAAATTGCATTAAAATAACTTAAACGTAATACGGAAATGAACGATGTAAAAAAAATGCAGAAAGTATTAACAATTGTTTATTCGGATAATTTAAAATGCAAAAAAAAAAAATTAGGCCACTGAAAACGTACACAGTAAAACAAAATATGTTATCAACAGGTCAAAGTTGAGTTATTTGTGAGAAAATTGCGACAGTATAGTTGTAATACAGAATAGTTGCAAAACATCCCCTAAGGGGTCAGTATGTTATATTAGCTATGGAATAATGTATGAGCATGACACTTGTTACGTAAAGAAAATAGGTTTTTGTGACATAACAGAAATATTTCTATGAAAGTATATTAAAATGAAAAAAAGAATATAGATAGATTTCTATGAGTCATTCTGTTTATAATTGTTTATTTTTGAAATAAAAAAAAAACTTACAGCCATTGAATTATAAGTGGTCCTGCATCACAGCTTGGATTTTTATCAGCCACTTGTGGTCTTGTAACTTTGCGTTTAGGCATAATCTGAGGGGAAACACATTATTTCAATTTTCTTCTTCATTAGTAGTAGTAGTAGTAGTAGGAGGAGGAGGAGGAGGAAGAGGAGAAGTAGTAAAGTAGTAGTAGGAAAAATACATGTCAACAAGTAGTAGTAATTGTAGGATAAAGAAGAGGAGGCATAGTAGTAGTAGTAAGAGGAGGAAGAAAGAGGAAGCATAGTAGTAGTTGTAAAGAGGAGAAGTAATAGTAGTAGCAAAAAGAGGAGGCATAATAGTAGTAGTAGTAGGAGGAGGAGGATAGTGCGCAAGCAAACAAGCAAACAAGCAAGAACGACAGAGTTTTAGTATTATATATATATATATATATATATTTGCTCACTTTTTTTTGGGAAAGAATTCCAACAAAGTGCTCAATTACAAAGAAACTTTTTTCGATATAAGAGCTTAATATTTATTTATTTAATTGTACAGAAGTTCAGAAAAACATTGGTACCGTTGGTTTCAAACTCAACATAAAGGGGACCAGTTAATGGTAAATCGTAAATAATGTTAGGCTCTCGTCAGCCATGTTGTTTCTGTCTGAGGAAAAAGTAGGCCCGCATTTATTGTTTATAATGATGTTCATTTTTATTTAACTATTGCTTATTCCTATCTCTGTATATTTTATTTTATTCTGATATGAATTTTCTAATTTTTAAATTTTTTATTTAATGCATTTTTAGTAAATATGTACTGTCCTGCTTTTGTTTCCGATCCACATTGTTTCCGGTCTGCCTTTTGTTAATTTTAGCTGGTCCAAGAGAGGTAATTAATTTATCTTATCAATCTTTCTTCTTTCTTTGTTTTAGTTAAGAGGAGGTAATACATGTTTCAGTTGGTCTAAGGGAGGTAATTAATCTATCTTATTTTATTTATTTATTTTTTTTTTTATAATAGTGGAGACTATTTAATTCCTAGGTCTTTTTGTTTTTATATATGTGTATTGTATTCTTTAAGGTAGCCATAATTTTCTTTTCTACTTACAATTGCCTAAATGTCCATTTTCACTTTTACTGAATTATGTGTTAAGTTGACTGCATACTCTTGAAGAAATTCCTTTAGGTGCGGTCTTCGTTTGCTGTTCAGTCTTCCCAGTTTATTAGGAGCACGTATCTCCTATGTATACAGGCATCAAGGGTCTCACAGCGGACGTTCAAGCAGGTCTTTTGAGGGTCATTAATAGTCTTTATAATGTGGCATTTCTCCGCATCGCAAAGGGGGCACCGTTTTGAGGCTGGTGAGTATGCTGGTCTTCTCTCTATGATTCTCCATTTAATGCTGAATGGTGTTTCGTTGTCTTTTAGCTGCCGTATTTGGGCCGCTAATGCTGTCTTTATCCTTGTTTTTGCCCTAAAGGAACTGTTGTGGATGTAAAATCTCTGCTTAAACGTCCCTTTCGTCATGCCTATGTATATTTCTGGTGTATTGTTAGCCTGATGTGTGAGTGTTGCTTCATATACGATAGTGTGTTTTAGCGATAGTAGCGTCTTTGAAAATGCAAAGAACAGTGGAACAATTATTATACATGTAGCTAAATTGGTGAATAGAAAAAAAATGAATAAAATATTATTCTTAGGTTGAAATTAAAGTTTTCCTTTTAAAAGCTTGCAATGTTATCGGCACACACAAAAAATGAAAATCCTTTTTCTCATCCTGATCCGTCTTTCTTTCTTTCCACTGACATGCGAATTAACCATACCTTCAAACGAATCCGAGTCAACAAAACGAATCTTCGCTGAATGAAAGAAATACCAGCTTTTTATATGCTCAAATTCGACAGCGTCTTAATTTGCATGTCACCTTTTCATTTCCTATCGGTCGGGTTTCAAGTTCAAGTGTCGGTGACATTTTACACTATGCACACGCCATCCTTGGATGCTTGTCTCTATGACCGTTGTCACAATTATCAATGGGTCACCAGTTAGCAAGAGCTAACTCAGCAACGGGATTTTTGAAATGAAAAAATGAAATAAGAAAACATGAATTAATAAATAAAATATATTTATGCATTCATTTTTTTTTTATAGACGGTTATCCTAATCTTCATAGTTGTTGTTTCATCATGTTTCGGTCAACTCTGAAGAAGGCCAGAGGATGAGTTGACCGAAACATGATGAAACAACAACAACAACTATAAAGATGAGAATAACAGTTCACCAAAAATAAATACACAAATTATGAAGTCTCATCTCAAAGGATTCCAAAAAACAAAAAATAAAAATAATATATTAAATATATTTATATCACCAATTTTCCAGAGATGTAAAATATCTTTGAAGACCACATTTTGTTGGCCCTGTCGGTGGGGCATTAGAATACGCCGACTGCCCCCCTGCAGAGGGTAAAAGTCCCTCAATGGGGGTCCTGGATATGACCTTAAACTATATCCAGTGGTGAGGCCCCAGCTTGTGGGCTTTGGGGAGTGTGGAGCAACCCTTTAATTACCATTGCTCCCAGATCCACTCTGACCCGGAGTGGTAGTACCTGTTAGGGTCCCAACTATGGGTTAAATAGAAACAGACGTGAAAACAACAAATATATTCTATTAAAAAAATTTTTCTTCAAAATCTTTGGATTCGGCATTAAATAACCCGAAAAGGGTTGATATGCCATAAAACAAAAGCAAGCAACCAACCAACCAACCAACTAACCAACCAACCAAATTTAAAGTTATTGTATGAGAAAAGGTTTAAAGTTATTGTATGAGAAATGGACAAAAGCATCAGCAAGTTTGTTTAAAAGTTCCAGTGTGTGTGTGTGTGTGAGTTTACCTTCTGGGTAGCTGAGTTAATTGGATATATAGCAGCAGGCTTATGGGAATCTCAGTGTAGAGCAGTCCAGCTTTCCAGGTTAGGTGTTGTTGAGAGTCAAGGCAGGTGTCACCTGGAAGAACTCTTGGCTTCTCTTCATCAAACCACTGTTTTATAGAAGTTTCTAAGTTCGCAGTTTAGGAGTTTAGAAGACTTGTTAATCTGACACAGGATTGTTACTTTTGGGATTTGAAACGATTTCTATCGGTTGAAAATATTTGGAGTTCACATGTTCCTGTGAAAACTAACTTGCTTTTGAAGTGACGAAGAGAACGAATCTGAACGAAGTGGAGAAAGAAAAAGAGTAACAATTCAAGCCATTTGCTTTTTAGCATACATCCGAATGCCAAACTATCATGAAAGAAATGAAAAGAAAAGAAGAAGAAGAAAAAGAAGAAGAAGAAGAAGAAGAAGAAGAAGAAGAAAAAAGAGTAAGTCGAACAAAGAAAGAAAAGAGGTTGCTTATATCAACTCGATAACTTTCCCATGCTCATTAATCTATCACAGATTAACATTCACTCATTTAATTTTTGCCATTCTTTTTCCAGAAGTCTCGTCATCTTTTTTTTTTTTTTTAAATATCAATAAACGTTTTCCTTAGTATCATTCTGACAACCTTTGTCTTTTATTCCTCTATAATTTGACCTGTTCATATTTGACTTTTAATTGAAATATTCCAGTATTCACATCAATTTAAAAAAATAACTTCAAATTGAGGTGGCAAAAAGAAAGTGCACGGCAACAAATTCACTTAAAACCAGCTTAAATTATCGCCCCTAAATCAGTTTAAGATATTCATCAACAGGGAACAAAGCATCTCTAATTGTAATTGTTGTCGTTCCAGGTTATACAACGTAACATTTAGTCCATATGCCACGACTTTCTCTTAGTGATCGTCAGGAGCTCATTAATCTTCACCTTTCTGGTTTATCCAATCGAGAAATCGGCTGCAGATTGAAATGTGATGAGAAAACGGTACAAAAGACTGTGCAAAAGCACCAAAACACCGGCAGTGTTCATTATGCCCCTAAATCTGGTCGTACTACAGTTACTTCTGACAGGGAAGACAATGCTATCAAGATCCACAGCCTAAGAAAAAGATTTGAAACGGCTCCCCAAACTCAACAACAGTGCAATCTTGTTCAAAAGTGCTCTCTTTCTACTGTCAAGAAGATTAAAGGAATTTAATTTGTGAGGATATGTTGCTAGACACAAGCCAATGATTTCTGTAAAGAACAGAAAGCGCCGTCTGGACTTTGTCAGATGCAATGAAGATCATGACTCTTTATCTTAGTCAAAAGTGCTTTTTAGCGACGAAAGCAAGTTCAATAGGTTAGGCAATGATGGTAGGCAGTACATCTGTCGGAGGGAAGACGAAGAATTTAATCCTAGGTGCTCAGTTTCAATACTGCAAGGTGGTGGAGGTTCAATTTTGGTGTGGGGCATTATTAGTACCAATTGTCCAGGGCCTATAGTTCGCTTGCAAAGTTGAATTAATTCGACCAAGTACATTAATATGTTGACTGAGCATTTTTTACCCTACTTTGGTCGGAATTTGGATGATAATCCCATCTTCATGCAGGATAATGCTCCCATTCACACAGCTGACAATGTCAAGAGGTTCCTGGAAGAGCATGATATTCTGTATTTGGATTGGCCTGCACAATTTCCAGACCTCAATCCTATCGAAAACGTATGGTATTACATCAAGGAACAGCTACGCAATGATAAAATTTCAAATTTGGAAGAACTTTGGACAAAAATTAAAGAAAAGTGCGATGCCCTTTCCCCAGAGTATTGCTGCAGTCTAATTCAAGGAATTCCCAAGAGATTACAGGCTGTCAAATTGCAGAAGAGCTATTCTACTAAATATTAACTAGTTCATTGTGTTCCTGTTGTATTTGTGTTGCATCAATGTCCTAAAGTTACATTTAAATAACAATTTTGCTATTTTATATATATACTAGCGGGGGTACCCGGCGTTGCCCGAGTGTTTGTTTCCGGGACGGGGGGGGGGGTTTTAAAAAATGTTATGGTAGGTAAGTAGGAAGGATCAAACCCGGAGTCATGAGTAAAAGTAGGAAAATAAAGTGTGAAAAAAAACAAAAAAAAACATCTGCAACGTTAACAGTTCGGCCACCAAGAAAAGTCCATTCCAGTTGTTTAGGAAAAAAAACAAAAAAAAAAAAGACTACGGTAGGTCGGCGCGAACGTGAAAATATAATGTGAATTGTCCAGCACGCTAACCACTACGCCACAGAGCACTGCAGCTTAGTTTAGTGATTTTAAATAACTTCACATGAAAGAACTACAAAGCCAAACCGGTGTTCTCTTCTCAACTGTTCCTTGTGAACGATCCCCAAACGGTGTTAAGTGGTGGCAGGGGGAGGAGGAATTTATTAGAGAGAAAATATTTTACCACTTCCATTGATCTTAACCGATTTGGGCCGTGACTTCTCAGCAGAAAAAGTATAGAAATCTAAGATTATCGAGGAATTTGAGAAATAATAAGCCTATAACACACCTCAGATATTGTTCTGCCGTTTGTGCATATTATATTTGCATGAAATATCTTGATTTTTAATCCTATTAATGTCAAAGTCCGACGGGAAAAAATGAGTTCATTTTATATATATATATATATATATATATATATATATATATATATATATATATATATATATGATAATAATTCTCCAAGTTCCAAATATCAATTTTTCTCAGTTGGTCATTTATTACTTTTCAAAAGGCATCCATTACAATATTTTTCATATTATGACTAACAAGTCTGCAAAATTATGTTATTGCTGCATATTTAGTCACATACTCATAAATTTAAAAAAAAAATGTATAAAAATACCATTTTGGACAACTTACATGGTTTATGTAACCGACACACTACTATGCCGTTCCTTATCAGTTACCATATATCTATATTGTACAGTCTTCATGCAAAGGATGTATTATTTGAAAACGTTGTAATCAGAATTTCTTCTCACCCAACATAGATGGTTACTTTAACCAGTTTGAATTCTTTTATCCTTTTTTTTTTTTTAATTTATTTGTCAACTTTTATGACTCTTATTCAGTTGCATTTTTTGTTGTTTTTTGCAATTGTTGAACTGGTTATAAATAAAATAACTATGTGGCTCAATCAAGACATGCTTTCGTTCAGTCCTAGAAAGTCATCTTCCTGTAAACCCTACAAATTGTAGCAGAGTATGTCGCAAGGAACATAGAACAAGTAATAACTCGACTCCTTTATTTTTGTGACAGCATTTTTTTAATTATTTACAAAGCAGTCACCACTTATCAAGGCCCGGAGGCTACTCGAGAATAAGGGTTAAGGAGTGTACAGTGGTTAAGGGGAACATGTAGTCATCTTTAGTAGTGAAAATTTGGTAAATTGGATTACTTAAAGGGATGGCTCATCAAGAATTTGTTAATGTTAGACTTGAAGACAACCATATTGTAGTCAACTCAAAAGCAGGAAAACGGAACAGAGTTCCACAGGCGTGCAATTCTAAGAAAAAAGCTTTATTCATGGAATCTAGATTTAGTTTTAGGCACAAATAAAGAATGAGAGAAATTATTGGTAGTGATTTCAAATAGACAAGTGTTTTTTTTTTTGTGAAAGTCAGAAAAGGGGGGGGGTCATAGATTGGAGCTCAGATGAGCGTTTGCCATGAAAATAACGATAAAGCAGAGACAGGCTCACAACATCTCTTCTGTGGGAAAGAGGCTACAAAGTGTATTTTGAACTTTGTCAAGGTAGGATAAACTCCTGCCCAGATGTGGCAATAGTACTCCATCATAGGACGTACTTAGCTCTTATACAGGTAGAGAATTGCATCAGCAGTGAGATATCTACTGAAGCAGTAACACGATCCCACCATTTTCCTAGCAGCCCTGGCAACGGATTTGATAAATGTGTTCCATCTCAGATCAGGAGTAAAGGTCAGACCTAGAAGCTTATCAAAACATGGCGCTTCCCCAAGACAAGAGTCATTCATTTTGATTGATGCCAGACAGAGATCAGAGCATTGATGATTGAAAGATAGAAGCTGGGTTTTATTACCACATTCTTCTGCCATTCATGTCTTCTTGTTACAGCTGTGTCATTAACCATGTCTCTAACATGATCGTACTCTCTAACATGCTCTTTTTCCTTTTTATCACCTTTTTCTTTAACGGTAAAATCATTTTGCATGCATTTGCATACATGCATGTTTCTTAGGTTGTTATGAAATAGATATGGAAGAGGACCGAGTAGAGCAAGGACAGACAAAAAGGAGACAAGAATAGCTAAAGTAAGCTTTATTCTGCTGACAAATCTACATAGGTATTCACAAGAGCTGGCGTTTGTTAATCCATGTGGAGACTTTCTAAAATGTAAAACAAAGGGGCACAACTCTGCAACAAACAATAAGAGGAAGTACCGGACTACAACTTGGATGTCTTCAAGTCCAACGTTAACAAATTCCTAATGAACCGCTCCCTTAAGTAAACACTTTATCAAATCTCCACACTAACGTAATGTACTTGCAATAACCCTTATCCCTGAGTGGCTTCCGGGCCTTGATAAGTGGTGATCACTGTGTAAAAAAAAAAAAAGTAACTGGAGATTTCATCTAAATCACCACATTCTCTGTCGCCCAGGAAAGTCCAGCTCTGTTAGCTTCTGTAGCAGAAGTAGCAATAACTAAAATGAGGGGAAAAAGAGCTTACCTCGGGTACGTCTGTTG
Source organism: Euprymna scolopes (assembly GCF_053919585.1). Taxonomy (NCBI): domain Eukaryota; kingdom Metazoa; phylum Mollusca; class Cephalopoda; order Sepiida; family Sepiolidae; genus Euprymna; species Euprymna scolopes. The sequence continues at coordinate 66,175,428 of NC_136507.1, forward strand.
TGTCACTGGTTGGGGGGAAAAGAGAATTCCAAGATGGCGTCCGGGGGTTTTTATTAGCGTTTACCCCATGCAACTCTCGGAAAATCACGTTTCTTTCTCATGTGATTATGCAAATGGATAATTCCCGGCCACTATAAAAGCAGGAGGCTAGAGACGAGTCGGAGTGTCCTGCAAATTGTGTGTGTGGGTGTTTCTGGCGATTGGAGTGTGTCTTCTTTTACCACGGTTATCACGGACAGGAGTTCCCTCTCTTCTGGAGGTGGGCGATATTGACTATTTTGAAGTTGTACTGTTGCTGACAGAACATTCATTTTTTTTGCCTACTACATTTTTGTTTCAGCTTCAAAGAGACTAGGTTGCTACAGGTGCAAACTGAAAATAGAGAAAGAAGGAAATGTTCTAAGTTGGTAATTTTCTGCTAGATATTAATGTTTTCGTTGAAGTCTAGAGGAGTGTTGAACAGTTGTTATCCCATAGCCTTTTGAAGGAGTCCTCAAGTTATCTTCCCGAAGTGTAGGTTGTAGGTTGAGGCGATGTCAGGGCGGAATATTCTATGGAAGAGTTCTTGAGGTCAGCTGAGTTTTCAGTAGCAAAATTTTCAAGGTCCCTCTGTGGAGAAGGAGGAGAGCTAGATTGATCATTCTGCAGGGCCAGTGGAGAGTCCGACCAGATAGGAGCATCCGTAGAATCTGATTCCACATATGGCTGTGAACTGTCTGCTTCTTCACCCAGGGATTCAATATGGCGAAGAGACACAGTTGTTTCTCTTCCATTATTCAGCCACACATGAGCACAGTTTAGATTCACATTGAGAATCTCAACTGTTTCCACTAAGGGCTCATATTTGTTACCACATACATGATGCTTCAGGAGTGCGGATTTATATTTAGTTAACCATGTCGGTGTGAATTCTCCAGAGGATGACTTTCTCTGAAAGTTAAACATGCGTTCATGAGGGGTACAGTTAGAGGCAATGAAAATCAATACAGTGGAGTGCTATATCTACAACTTTTTCCCATCTAGCAATAGGGAGATTGCTCGACTGCAGCGCTAGGTTCACCGTTTGCCAGTTAATGGCATTGTATCTCTCTGCCTGTCCGTTGCCTTGAGGACTGAAGGTGATAGTTCGGCTAGTGGCAATTAGTCGAGAATGTAGGAATTCCTTCAGTTGATCTGACATGAACACGGTTTCCTGGTCGGAGTGCATGAAAGAAGGGTTCCTAAAAATGGAAAATAGGTTTGCTAAATGTTTCTTTACTGTGGCTGCTGAGACATTAGAACAAGGGTAGGCAAAAGGGAAGTGGTATTAGTTAGTATGTACCTATTGCAAGTGTTAAAAGGTAGGACTCCTTTTAGGTCCATACTTAATTTCTCAAATGGTTAGCTTGCTTTAATGAGTGTTTGAGGAGACATTTTTAACAAATCTCGGCTTTATCTCGGAACATACCTGGCATGACCTAGTTATTTCCTTTATGTCTTCTACAGAATCGGGCATGTTCTTACTCCAAGCGAAATGCAGCGTTCGGATTACTCTTGGGTGACATAAATTCTAGAATATCAATGTAGCTGTCGGCGTCAGAAATGTGTTTAAAGATAGTGAGTTTAAGTTGATGAGTAAGTTCAATTTTTAAGTTTGTCTGATAGAGGCATTTGTTGGGTTTCACAGGCTGCATCGAAGAATATATCGAAGAACCTCTTCGAATGTCATCAGATGTTTGAAGAGTCGGGTTTGCTTGGATCCAGGTCCAGGCGTTCAGGTTTGAGATATTTTTCCATATTATATTTGTTGTTAGAATAAATTGTTATGAAATAGATATGGAAGAGGACCGAGTAGAACAAGGACAGACAAAAGGGAGACAAGAAGAGCTAAAGTAAGCTTTATTCTGCTAACAAATCTACATAGGTATTCACAACAGCTGGCGTTTGTTAATCCATGTGGAGACTTTCTAAAATGTAAAACAAAGGGGCACAACTCTGCAACGAACAATAAGAGGAAGTGATTGGAGAGTTCTACTAATTCATCACATGAGCATTACCTCTTCTCTTGGGAGGAGGCGATATATTATTGCAGATCTTTAGAAGACATCCCTATCAAGGAATGGTAATGGGCATATTCTAGGCTATGTTTAAACAAACTTGTGTTACATTTTGCTGTCATGGGAAGTTCATAAACAAAAAAGTCTCTCTGGCTTTTTGGGATAGGATAAAGTTGTTGTATCTGTTCTGGCCTTGATCAAACAAGGAGAAATTTGCATAAATCGAAGTATATATATATTTTTTTTAAATAAGAGTAGCTGTTTTTAAGGAGGTGAATTTTCCATAAATAAAACCTGACCTCATGTCTGACTTCAATGTTCGTCCATCAGAGCAACAAGGACCATGATAGATGATGCATGCTAAATTGTCAAGCAAGGGTTGCATAATACCTATCCACTCCTCTCCTGAGTCCTGTTTGATTCCAGTGGCAAGGGGAGGTTCAGGACGACTGGAAACAATACCAAAATAAGCCAAGAGCACATGCAGCTGGTATTCCCAAAGAAGTAGTGCTAGACGACTGGAAGCAAGGCCGAGATAAGCGGAGAGTACATAGAGTACCTGGAATTCCCAAATGGTCACCCATTTTAGTACTGACCAGGCTAAACAATGCTTAACTTTGGTGATCTAATGAAACCCGTATATATGATTAAAAATAGAAACCAAAATAATGCTTGATAAAATAAAATAAAATAAAATACGCATCAAGTGCGCTTGAAAGCCAAATCACAACGCAATATTATGAAACTAAACAAATATTTTACTTGCTTGAAATTTATAATTTAATTTTCTTTCTCCAACTTAACAACATGGTAGTATTTTATTTTATTCAAATTAAATCAATACTTCTATAATGGAACTCACACCCTTGACATTAATCTCGCATAGCCAACGCCATGTTCTAACATTTCAAAATATAACCACTGAGAGACAACGCATGGATCTTTACAAACAGACTTATTTTCTACAACTTTACAACATGGTAAGAAAGAAGAAGAAAAAAAAAAAGAAAACAACATACTGAGGATGGAGTTTGGCTCTGAAATATATTTACGTTATAAATTTCAAACAAGTAAAATATTTGTTTATTTTCCTAATATTACGTTGTGATTTGACTTTCAAGCGCACTTGATGCATATTTCATTTTATTCAAATTAAATCAATGTTTCTATAATGGAATTATACCCTTGACGCTTGTGTAAGTTGTTGATATTTTAAAACAACGCATTTCAGATGAAAACATTATTACATACTTACATGTTATCCTAAATTAGTATAAATTCAAAAAATTATGAAAAATGACCCAGTAGAAAAATAATTACAAGTAAAAATAGAATTTATTGAATTATCGAGTTTTATTCTAAGTTTTAATGTGGAAGAGTTGTGCGACTAATTCAGTATGACAAACTAAGTTATCACCCTTGACTTAAATTGACTTAAGAGTCTGCCATTTTTAAATAAAAAATCTCTGACCGTAATTGTGGATGATTTGTTAGTAAAAATACATCTAACACATTTTCTACGGGATCATTTTTTGGAGTTTTCCGAATTTAGATTAATTCCGACATGACACATAAGCATGTAATAATGTTTTCACCTGAAATGCGTCGGTTTAAAAGATCACCAATCTACACTAACACCTTATCTACTTATATTTTTCCCCTCTGTTTTCTTTTTCTGCAGGATGTTTTCTTCAGTGTTGTGAAAATGACGCCGCTAAACTTTGTTCAAGTTTGTAACCAGCTACTTGGCCATAAAGCCTGCGCTGTGGATTCGGAACCAGTCACTCCATGGAACATTGAGCTGCCAAAGAAAACGAAGCCTCCTTCAGAACCACTGACTCCCAAGGTAAGTGCTGGGCGATTGGGTTACAAGTTTTGCTAGATCTTGTTGAGTTGTCTCCCTTGTCTTGAGATAAAAGGGGTGCTGTTCTTTGTATTAAGCTTTTAGAGTGATCTCCCTTGCTTGTTGTTGCAGATTCATAGACTAGAAAGCAAAGGAGGTGTAGTTAACGATCGGGTACCTGTGAAAGGAATAAATCAACAGATCTGACTTTACTTTTTCATTGAGTTTATAGTCAGGTTGCTAATGTGATTTTGTGGGTTGGAGATTTGCAAACCTATACAATTTTGGAAAGGTTTTTGTCTCAGGAATCAGAAAATTAATGTTTGCATTTGCCCAGATGCGTATATGGCGGCCATATTGAATTTACAAAATGGCCGCCATAAGATGTACGTTTTGTAATATCTCGGCTTTTAAATAAGCTGGAATAGTGATTTTAACTGCTAAATCTACATTTTCAGGGCCAAGGAAACCAAGGGTGGTGGTTATAAAATTTTCTCAGATGTGTATATGGCGGCCATATTGGAATTTACAAAATGGCTGCTCTAAAATGTACGTTTTGTAATATCTTGGCCTCTAAATAAGCTGGAACACTGATTTTAACTACTAAACCTACATTTTCGGGGTCAGAGAAGGCAATGGTGGTAGTTATAAAGCAACAACATTTTCAAAATTAACTTTTAGATGCATAACTGGGCTCAAACTGATGTGGTGTTGTTTTATTGCAATATCTTTGTAATAAAAAATATGCATCATTTATAAATTCATACTTCAGCTGTTCCTAAAAAAATCTTGCTTTTACATCACTAATTCAAATTGTTAATTTACCTTTGATACTTTGAGAACTTGTAGTTTTTGTATTGCTATTTTAACATTACTGTAATTCTCTCTGTGTTTGTAGGTTAAGCACGAGTGATGAGTCGCAAAGTAGAGAGGAGGTATGTCAAACCAAGGAGTCCATTAACTGGATTGCATTCTCTGCCAGTCTGATGATAAAAAGAAAGGAGTCTTGGTGCAACATCCTCGATTAGAATCCTATGGGCTCATACTGCAGGTAATTCTAGAGAGGGCTAGTTTGAATGATGAGAACTATGTCCAAGTCCAAAGGCCACTGCAGAACTGCACACGAGAAACAATGTGTGCAGAGAGGGCGGTCTGGCATCACTTATGTCATTCGAGTGCAACTAACAAAGTTGAAATACAACGTGCAAGAGATCGCAATGCACACGTTTTAGCTACAGGACACTACACTGCCAAAAAGCCTGGCCAGAAAAGAAGAAGCACAGAAGAGGCTGTTCCAGGCCCCTCTACATCTGGTTCTGCATTGCCATTCACACGATCACATACAAGTCCACTGGATAAGAAAGAGTGCTTCTTCTGCCAACAGGACAATAGCCAACAACTGTACCAGATCAGGACTGAGAATGCAGGTAAAAATCTCAAAGATACTGTGGAAAGGTTTCATAATCCTGCACTGAAGACTAGGCTGAACACCTGCATATCACCAAGTGATGCACATGCAATTGATGTCCTATACCACAAAGCTTGCTGGACCAAAAATGTGTTCCATGCTTTTCGAGATACTAGCAAAACTGCTGAAGAACCCTTTCTACAAAAGGCAAGTCTGCTTAAGCTGATAAATCTTATTGATGTAGAAAAAAAAAAAACAAAGCATATCTTTGGATGGCTGATACTGAAACGACTTATGTTAATATGCTTGGCTGAAAGTCATGTACCTGTATTCAGTAGAAAATGGCTGAAAGAAAGGATCCTTACTTATTTGCCGCACTTGAAGTCTGTTCAACCAAGCATAAGGAATCCAACTATCCTCTATTCAAGAGATACATGTGAAGAGGACATAGTTAATACCTCAATGGCAAATGGTAAGGAGGAGGAGAACAGCATGAAGACAATCTACAAAGTGGCTCAGGTGATAAGGAAAAGCATTGCAATCTTCAAAGAGCCCAAGGAAAGAAATGTCATGCAGGTATCTAGTGACAATGATGATATTCCAGCTGAATTATACACCTTAATTCATTGGATAATGGTTGGGCCTGCTGAAAAGCTGGAAACTAAAGAGAACCAAAGATGTTGCCCCTGCAACACTAACGGTGAGCCAGAATATCATGTATGTGTTCAAATCCAGTAAACAGGTAAGGTACAAGCCAAGCAATGAATCAGCATTCAAGTCACCCTGTGCATGAGGGAACCCTCAGGTTCTGGGACTGGCCGTCCACCATGACACATGGAACAAGAAGCTGATCTACCTCAAAGCAGATGCAGATGTTGTCAATGCTCTGCACATGCTTATGGATGAAGCAAAAAGTTACAGAGGGAATGCTGTCAACACTGGAGTCCTTTGTATGTGCAGCTTACTTGCCAAAAAGGATCAACATAAAAACAATCCCTGAACTGTGATGGCATCTGTTCTGCAAGCATAGGACAAAAAGTGACAGGCTCCCTCCAACACCTGGAGCTCTAGAGCAGCATATTTTAAGAGTCCATGCCCAAGCAAGGGTATGGGCACAAGCAGCCATTGCTCTGCAGATTTCACATCTGGATCCCTTGGAAAATGGGTACTTCAAACAATTGGATGGCATCCTGAAACCAATGACTAAAGAGGTTCTCCCAACCCTTAAGTTCATCCTTGAGATTTTATATGCATAAAACCAATGACCTCCCAGACCCTAAGACCATCCTTGAGATGGTCACATGCAAATGTATATTTGACTATTCTTCTGGCAGATGTTCCTACAAGTCTAAAGACTTAACCTGTACTGACATGTGTAAGTGCAGCAGCCAGTGCAAAAACGATGAAGATTCCCAAGCTGTGATGTATGAAAGTTGATGATGATGATGATGATGATGATGATTATGCATAGACTATGATCAAACATCTCATTATGTTTAAGATGGTTGCACAAACATTCAAAGTTTACAGTTAAAAGGCATTTCAATAAAAATAACTCTGATTTAGTAACTGACTGACTGCCAGGGTTGTTAAGTTTTTTACCCATATGGTGGATAATGTGTTTCTATGGGAGGCGGGGGGTTACAAAAGATGAAATGATAACTTGGACCATAAACTTCCTTGACATTGAAAATGTAAGTTTAGCAGTTAAAATCAGTGTATTTAGAGGCCGAAATATTACAAAGCATAAATCTTACGGCAGCCATTTTGTAAATTCCAATTTGGCTGCCATATACACATCTGGGAAAATTTTATAACTTCCACCATTGGCTTCCTGGACCCTGAAAATGTAGGTTTAGCAGTTAAAATCAGTGTTCCAGCTTATTTAGAAGCCGAGATATTACAAAACGTACATCTTACGGCGGCCATTTTGTAAATTCAATATGGCCGACATATACGTATCTGGGCAAATGCAAACATTGGTTTTCTGATTTCTGAGACAAAAACCTTTCCAAAATTGTATAGGTTTGCAAATCTCCAAAAAGTTCCCACAGAAGTTAAAATGGTGCCATGAGGAACCTGACTATTACAAGCGCTGCACTTTATTTTCAATCTTATAATAATCAGAATTTTTAAATATACTAAAGATGTGGCAAAATGTGAGTCAAAGGCTTAAAAATCTTTCTAACTTTTATTATGCACGTTACTGTGCTAAAGCCATGATTCCAAAACTGCCACTCTTGTTGTGATAAAGATGTGGTGTAGTGTATGTGACACTTTCGACATTCCTCCCCCTCCAAAAAAAAGTTTTAGGAATTAAAAGAAAGATAAAAAAAAAAACTATAAAAATAGAGGAAAAAATGGAGAAGCAGTACAAAGGTATAGGAAGTAAGGTTAATAAAAAAAAAAAACAATGAGAAGGAAGTTGTTCACCAAGGTACACAAAGGCTGTCTGAAATAGGATTGTTAATCAAGGTGTTACGGACAAAATATCAGACAGAGAAGTTGATATAAGAGTTAGTTTAGATGTTTTAGGAGTGGGAGTGAGTTTTGCGACAGGTTACAACAGTTGGGGATAGTTTACGGACAGTTTTGAGTTTGTGACAGATGAGAACAGTTTTTGATTGAGTCGGTTGAAGGCAGGTTGTGGCTTGAACCAGATCGAAATGGCTTCAGGAAATCAAGAAACCGAGATGAGCTGACATTAACTGATGACAAAGAGGCCTTGACGAATGACTAAGATGAGAACAATAGCGCTTAGAGGGTCATTTCCCACAATGGTATCATGCATGCACCCAGAGCCCAACTGATAGTTTTTGTTTTTATGGAAATCGCTCCAGACAAGGTATGAAGCCATTTGATGCAAGGAGCTAAAAAATACTATTTAAAGGTCAAAAAACTTGCCAATAATAAGTGTTAGATGGAACGGATTTTGACCTAGAAATCAGCAATTCTTCTTTCTTTATAAGAAACATCGCTTATGGAATGTACAAACTATAGGATAAAATAAGAGAGTTATGCGGCTGCCAAAAGTAAACCCAATATTTCCGTTCAATCTTCTTAGATGGAATGTGTTGGGGTTTGTTTTCTGTTTTTCTCATCGCATTGCTTATTTTTTGTACTTGTGAAACATTGAATGCGCCCTTGGCAGCTGGCAATATGAGAGACAATGACAAGGCCAGAAGAAAAGATGAAGGAGGAGAAGACCACAGAAACAGTGTACGAGTCAGCAATTGTTGCAGAGAGGGTTGGTTGGTTGGTTGTTTTTGTTTTACAGCATATCAACCCTTTTCGGGTTATTTAATGCCGAATCCAAAGATTTTGAAGAAAATTTTTTTTAATAGAATATATTTGTTGTTTTCACGTCTGTTTCTATTTAACCCATAGTTGGGACCCTAACAGGTACTACCACTCCGGGTCAGAGTGGATCTGGGAGCAATGGTAATTAAAGGGTGGCTTCACACTCCCCAAAGCCCACAAGCTGGGGCCTCACCACTGGATATAGTTTAAGGTCATATCCAGGACCCCCATTGAGGGACTTTTACCCTCTGCAGGGGGGCAGTCGGCGTATTCTAATGCCCCACTGACAGGGCCTGTTGCAGAGAGGGAGAATGTGGTTCCACACACACACACACACACACACACACACATGACAACTATCTATATTCCAAATTTCAAGATGTTGACCATCTTGCCGTTTATTTCCTTAAGTATGTGCACAATTCTGTACAACACCTGTTTCTTAGCACAAAATCATTCATGTAATTATTATGTCAATTATTGAATTTATTTCGCCCTCAACTCATCAGAAGAAAAAGCCCTTATCAATTTTAAAAGAAAATAAAGGCATTTGGGCATGATTATGAAATCCAAAAATTGGGAAAGAAGTTGCAAGTTTTTTTTATTTTGTTACGCCATCTTAAAATTCTAAGTCTAAGTCAATGTACTGAAGGAAATAAACAGTAAGATGGTCAACATTTTGAAATTTGGAATATAGACTTTTGCTCTGTAGTTACATCAAGCTTCATAAATTAAAGGATTGGTATGAGTAAAAGGTGATATATAACTGAATAAACATATTTCCCCATATATATATATATATATATATATATATATATGAAATATATATGAAAACAATAATAACAAAATAAATAATAAAAAATGAACATGGCAAAATAAAACTAACACAAAGGACAAAAATGTAACTAACAGAAATAATAATAATAATAATAATAATAATAAACCAAACCCAAACAACAACAACAACCCTAATAGAAATAAAAGTAAAAATACTAATAATGAACAAGATAAATGCAACTGTAGATTCCACACACTCTGCCCACTTCGAAATAAATGTCTAACCAAAAGCATAACTTTACCAGGCCACAATATTTGCCAAAGAAAACCCGAATAACAAGAAATATTACATAAGTATGGCCTCTTTAGATTTCAAAACCAGATATTATGACCATAAAAGTACATTCAAAAACAAAATCACTGAATGAAAACAGCACTAGCAAACTTATACTGGGAACTCAAAGAAAGTAGACATTCGCCGATAGTTGAATGGAAAATAGTATGACAAGCTAGTTCATGTAGGGACCTAGACGATCCATGTAGATTATGTCTGAATGAAAAATTCGCTATCTTATTCTTTACAGACCCCTAACATTTATAAAACTGTAGGAGAGAAATAGCGAACAACTATGTGCACAGGATAAACTTTACTCTAGGATAGCGATACAAAATAATTTTAAAATTGACAATAACAATAGAAAATAAATAAATTAAAAATATAATAAAAAATAAAATAAAATAAACATACATATTCGTAAATAATTCTGTCTCTATCTGTCTGTCTGTATGTCTATCTTTCTCTCTCTCTCTCTCTCTCTCTCTTTCTTTCTTTCGAATCTCGCTAGATTCAGCCACTTTGATGAGTCATAGACGACGAAACACGTGTCAGTAGATAATTATATTTTAAAAACAATATATATGTCGCTCCCCATACGGGGGTACCAAATTGGTCAAAGCGAAAATTATTTCCAACTTGCATTTAGGTAAAAATGCACTTTTGTAAATAATTGAATTCATTCAAAATGTATCGCAAAAACAAAAACAAATAAAATAACATCTACATAAAGCGCGATATATCCAAACAATCGTGCGAGGTGGTCCAGTGGTAAGAGGTTAGGCTTCTTACCATGAGGTTCCGATTTCAAATCTCACTAGATTTAGCCACTCTGATGAGTCGTAGACAACGAAACATGTGTCAGTGGATAATTATATTTTAAAAACAATATATATATATATATATATTGAGTTGAGCATATTGAGAAGTGATACACGAATTACCATTAGCGTATAAGCCATGCTCTTTGTGTAAATAAATCGAGCAGAGGTAGTTCGGACGATGTTGAAACATCATTAAACTCATGACTCACACAGCAGGCGCCAATATCGTAGTGGTTAGGAGCCTTGACTGTCGTACAGACGGTCGGGTTTCAATCCTGGCTTGAGGTAGTTGCCTGTCTAGCCGCACTGATGAGCTGTGGAACAGCGAAACAGTACTGTATGTGGATGACTATATATATATATATATATATATATATATATATATATTCGTAGTTATCGGTAGCCAAATGGTTGGGGTCCTTGCTAATGAAGCCAGGCATGACTTCTGTTGCCAGGGTTCAAATCTCTTGACTGGCATTAATCGTGACACTCTGCACTGATGATTCCCGAAAGGATGAAACACTAGTGTCTGTAGGTATTTAATTATTAGAGTAAATAATTATATATATATATATATATATATATATATATATATATATATATATATATATATATATTACTTATAATTTATTATTTCTGTATGCAGAAATTTTTCATAGAAAGCTGGAGTAAAAACTTTTGTTTCTTCGCTATTTATTAAAAATAGCAAAGAAACAAAATTTTTTTACTCCAGCTTTCTATGAAAAATTTCTGGAATATTTTTTATTATTCTTGAGGTTTCTTTATTCTTGCATTTTTTTTTTTCATTATTGTTGGGATTGGAATTAATTATGACAAAATTTTAATACTCTTAAAATTTTATTGTTATCATTCAATATTTATCATTTTATTGGAATTTTTCGGCATATTAAACTTATACAATTTCTTTAAAAAAAAACATACTTTCAGCTTCCAAATCCAAAATTCGGTATGCTGCACTTAACGGATTTCCATTTCGACCCCCTGTACACGGAAGGGGCCAATGTCAAGTGTTCTGAACCGATTTGTTGCCATCGTGAAAATGGAATGGCTGGTGAGTTCTGTTTCTTCTTTTCGGTGCATTGTAATTGTTTTTTTTTAATAGAAATCGCTTCAGACAAGGCATGAAGCCACTTCATGTAAAAAATAAAAGAAATATTACTTCCAGGTCAAAAACTAGCCAATGATAAATGTTAGATAGATTTGGATCCAGAAAACAGTAATTCATCCTCGTTTGTCAGAAATATCGCTCATGGAATGTGAGGACTAAAGGATAAAATAAATGAAGCAAGAGTTATGAGGCTAGAGAAAGTAAAACAAAGGTCCATTTTCTACTTTTCGATGTGGAACAAACGTAGAACTTCTTAGAGATACATCGATGGATTTAAAAAGAAAACATACTTATTCATGTTGTTTCAGGGCCGAATGTCGGTGGCAATCGACCCTACAACTAAAAGACAGCTGAGGGCTGGAGTCCAGCTAGTGTTTGAACTTGCACGGCTACGAGGTCGTCGCCAGTGGCTATAGGAAACACATGCTGACTTGAGAAGTTGGACTGCTGGGAATCAAGCGCATCGACAGCAAGTGACTGTCTGTCTCTGGTTGAAATAACTCACTGTATTTATACTCGTCCGGCGGACGTTGTAAACACTTTGGCTTGCAGCACTGGTCGTCGTTTTCGTTCTTGATTTGTGTTTGTTTTGTGTTTTTAAAGTACTGTAGGAAGTCATCTGTTTAAAGTTTATATTCATGTGTCATATCAAATTAAAGTTGGGTTGTGAATATCATTCTAGTGGGAATTGTACTATTACAGTGTTCCACAGGATAATTATTCACGTTGAAGTACTTGTTGACAGGTCGTTGGCTGTGATTTTTACGTTTTGAATTGGGATCTTTTTTTGATGAGCTGTTTTTTTTTTTGGTTAAAACCCCGACAATGTTATTACTATTTCAAATTTAAACATGACAGACTAACAGAACACAACTTTAAACGTTAGCATGACAGACCGACCAATAAACTAACAAAATGTTATTTTGGTACTAGTGCAGAAAGTGATCCGGACGTAACTCAGTGACTGCTCGGCTGTCACCGGAACACTGACGTCAACAGCTGGAGTAAGCCGAGCGTCGCTGTAACATAAAGCTGAGACACTGAAAATGAGGCGCGATGTTTTTCAACGTAGAATGTGTTGCAAATTCAAAGCAGCAGATGACAATTTAGAAGAAGAAGAAAAGAAAAAGTAAAAAACACACACCAGTTCCTACATTTACGGAAAAGACACACAAGTTACTAAATTCAGGGCAGGAAAAAAAGTGTAAAAAATAATATGAATTTCACATCTTTATGTGGCGAACTCAAAACCTCAGCCGGAGTATTGGATTTTTGCCAACAAAAAAAATTACTGGCAAGGTCGAAAACATGTTCGTCATGCGGACACAGCTGTCAGCTTATGAGAAGAGCAAAAGTCAGCGATGGCTATGCATGGAGGTGTCAGGCTAGCAATTGCCGAACATATAATTCACTAAGGACTGGCACATTTTTCGCCAAGTCCAGGCTTACAATAGCAACAATTATCAAAATCATTTACCTGTGGGCCTACCAGCAAGCCACGAAAAAAGATCTCCAACGCGAATGCGGTTTAAGATCATCACGCACCATTGCCGATTGGAAAAATTTCCTGAGAGACATCTGTGGAGAATATTTTCTCAGAAATCCCCAGCACATAGGAGACCCAGGCCATACGGTGGAAATAGACGAGGCAGTATTCAATCGCCGAAAACATAACGTAGGCCGACTAATCACACCGGTCTGGGTCTTTGGTGGATACGACCCCGCCGAAAAAGAGGTTTCTTGGTGAGTGTACCAAACCGGAATGCAGAAACCCTCCTTCCCTTAATAAAACAGTATATTCTGTCGGAGATCACAGTCGTATCAGACTGTTGGAAGGCATACAAGAAAGTGGGAGGAGAGGGGTATCGCCATTTGATGGTGAACCACAGCCTTCATTGTGTAAATCCCGAAACGAAGGCTACGACGAATCATGTGGAGCGAATGTGGAAGGAAGCGAAACAACACAACAAAGTTGAATGCGGGACCAACCGGGAGCATTTGGACACATATCTCCTAGAGTTTATGTGGCGGCAAAGATTTGGTAATGCTCCGTTTGTTTCCATATTAGCTCACATCGCTGAAAGCTACCTGGTTGATCACAAGCTGCTCCCTTGCACATCTGCTACCACCTCTGCGTCCACTTTATCGTCGTATGATGCCGTCCAACAATCTGAGGAAACAACAACATAACCCCCCCCCCAAAAAAAAAGAACAAATGTTTCACTTTTCACGTTTTTCTAAAAAAAAAAAAGATTTCTCCCCCCACCATCCAAAAGTTTGGTTTCGTTTTTTTTTTTTTGTAAAAAAAACAGAAAGATTGCTTCAACTTTACACGTTATTCTATTTAAAAAAAAACAGAACAAAAGACCCCCCCACCCCCCCAAAAAAAGACAGTTTTTTTTTCTATTTTTCTTGTAACAAAAAAAGAAGAAAAAAATCTTTGAAAGTATTGTTTTGGACCAGTGAACCTTTTATTGAACTAACAAATGTTTAAAATTATTTTTCCATAAAAAAATATTTATATAAAAAAAAAATGTTATACCATTTTCCTTTAGCGGTAATAAAACTTTAAAGTTAAGGTAAGTTTTTCTTTTCTTTTTCTTGTAATGCTATGTGACGCTCGGCTTAATTTCCTTGGCGACGCTCGGCTTACTCCGGCTGTTGACACCAGTGTTCCGGTGACAGCCGAGCAGTCGCTGAGTTATGTCCAGATCACTCTCTGCACTAGTACCGTTATTTTAAAATTAAGACAATAACAAAATGCTATTTTAAAATTAAGACAATAACAAAATGCTATTTTAAAATTTTGATGCTAACAAAGTGCTATTTTAAATTCATCATGTGCTGTTCTTCGTGCCCGAAGATGACTTCCTGTGAACCAAAGCAGTCTGGGGCCCAAATGTGAGCCATCCCGATCAACTACTCCTCACTGACAAATTCAAGCTTCTAAAACGATGGACTGAGCATTTCAAAACATTGCTAAACGAGACGCCAGATATTGATGAACGAGCAATAATCAACCTGGAGCAGTTCTCGACACAGCACTGGATGGACAGATGCCCTGACTCAGATGAAATCTGCAAAGCAGTGCTGATGTTACAGGATGGCAAATCAGCTGGGTCTGACGGCATATACCCTGAGATCATCAAGCGAGGAGGACAAAAACTACTTAGCACTCTCTGCACAATCATACAAAGTGCCTGGACCACTGCAACTGTCCCTCAAGATTGGAAAGACGCACAGCTAGTGACCATATTCAAAAAGGGAGATCGCAGGCTGTGCGATAACTACAGGGGTAGATATTTTAAATTAAGACGCTAATAAAATACTATTTTAAATTTAGACACAAACAAAATACTACTTTAAAATTAAGATGCTACGAAGATGCTATTTTAAAATTTAAACATTAACAAAATGCTATTTTAAAATTAAGATGCTAACAAGATTTTATCTTGTAAAAGCCTCATATCTATAAAAGTTGATTGTCTTATTGAAGCCAAAAGTCTCATAGAATCAGTGTTTAATTCCCAGTTTTATAGTGTTACACGCAATGAACAAACCGAACGATTACTGACATAAAACAAGTTTTAACTTTTTGTACGTATAGATCAAGTATTTGCTAAAAGCATCTAGTATTCCCAAATTCTACCCATCTAAACAGTAACCAGGATTAAGGTTGCTTAACTTTGGTCACCTAGCCAGAATCGATATGTTTATGCAATTAGCTTTGAACAGTCCAATATGAGACACATTATATGTCTAGGGTCATCCTAAAAGACCTATTTTTTTAAACTCAAAAACTAAAGCATTAAAGGGATACAAAACGGGGGTGGTGTCATTAAAACGAACGACCTTTTATGCTCCAAAATTTATTTTTCTACATAATCACCACTATTCTCAGTGCCTTTTGCCAGCCTCTTTTGATGTCTTTGTCGTAAAAGTCCAGAGCATCATATTTTTGTCACTCATATTTCTGTCACCACTCAATAAATCCATCTTCTAACTATACTAACATTAACTGCAACAGCTTCATACACGTTCAACAGGTACCCGTAAATGTTGATCGGTTCAATTTTTTCTGCATGAAGAAACTCAATGAAGCATCTCTGCTTCTGACGCACATACATGACAGGGATCGCTTTCTTAGAGTTTCAAACTGTCTGCAACAGGAAGATAGGAAGATGAAACTTTCAGGTCATGAATGCATAAATTCAGTCATCATAACAATGCAATTTGCAATCCTCTTTCATCCATTCAGGCGGATTAAAAAATAGGAGGCATTACTTTCGAAACGTCTCTCATATTATTTAGATTATTCAGACTACTATTCTTATGTTCACATGTGACGACCTAATCTGTTCTTCTATAGCAATGTCCGACATATCGTGTCCTTCTTACTCTAGTTACTGCAACCGACCATACAAACTGCAAATGGTTGGGTGTGTTTTCCAGCTTAAGTTTAATACTGCCCGTTCCATCTAACTTACTTTCAAGTTTTTTACTGAGAGCAACACCGTCTCACTACTGCTCTAAAAAGTTTTTCTTGATCTGTTCCAAGAGGCCAGATTTCCATATAACTTTCAGCCAATTATGCACTCCAAGCATTGGCTATTCTCGCGTGGACGTCTTTTTCAGTGGATGTGATGTGGTTGTCGAGATATTCAAAGTCATCTACTTGTTTGAGCGGTATTCCATTTAGTGTTTCAATTGGGCCAATTTGGTGGAAGGACATATATTCTGTTTTAGTTTTGTTTGTATGCAGTCCAATCATAACAGCTGACTCTTCCAGGATATGTAGCAACATTTGTGCCTTAGTATTGTCATCGGCTAACAAAGCAAAGTCATTCAGTGTAATCGACATCGGTAATCTTCTTTGTTGGACATCGTCTGTTTTTTGCTGTTAGACCATATTTCCTGTATTGGTCAACAGAGTGTTTCAGTACGTAATCGAGACAGACCACCAATAAGAATGGAGCCAAAGTAAGAAGACCTGTCAAGAGGTACACAAAATTATTGACAGAAGACACTTACAACTTGAAGAGCTCCCTAAAGCCATGGAAGATAGAGTCTCGTGGAGGAAAAGAATCAATTTGATCTGATACAGTGATTCTCGTGTTATTTTCACAACGTTTCGGCCACATTTGACCTTCTTCGGGTGCATCGTTTCAAACTTGAGAATCATTATATCAAACTCAGGAACTTATTTGAAATTTTGAAATGAATCCCTTATTTAATTTATAAGGGTAGATTGTTCTTATTCTATTAGCAGTGACCGAGTATAAATATTAATCTATGTTTTATTTCTCTTAGTCTGTCGTTCTGTTTGTTTGTCTGTCGGTTCTATTTTTTCTTAGAAGCTATTGGGTCAATCTGGCTGAAATTTTGTATAGATCTTTGTTATGATAAGGTGCAGCGAGCTGGGTATTATGGTATCCGTTCCCTAGAAGTGTAAAGCACTCATTCTAAGCCAACGGGCTATAACTTTTGCCTGTTTTTAATTGGCTAAAAGTCTCGTTAATTATTATCTATTCTTAGTTTTTACTGCATGTAAGTAAGTATTGAATTATAGAGTTGAAGTCATTAGAGGAAGTCTTGATCGATTATTTAAGAGACATTGAATATCCAATGTAGCAGCAAGCGCTGAACACATATACCAGTAAGAACAGTTAGAAATACATCATTCATTATTATTATTCATTCCTACAGCTACATACCTAGAAAACAAAGCTGTTAAGCCAAACATAGTGATATGGCACAAGCGGGAGAGAAATTAGCAACCCTAGTTAAAGTCAGTGTCTTTAATGATGCTGGCTTAAACAGAGCCGAGAGGGAAAAGATAATGAAATACCAAGGTTTTATGTATAGTGTGAAAGGAAACTGGAATGATAGGAAGATCTCCATCGTTCCAGTAATTATAAGAGCAACTAAATTCATTTAAAAAAAATTGCCACAACCAAATTTGTGATTTGGGGCATTTTTTTTTTTTTTTCAATGTCACCTGATGTACGGTGCTCTATGTATTTACTTACTTTATGAGATGTGACAAAATTAGTTGAGTGGGATTTATTTAATATCAGAATGGCACTCCTGATCCCATGTTAGGGTCATAACTTTGTAGTGTTGTCCCTGGCTTAAGATAGTGTATTTTAGCGATGGAAACATCCATGAAAAAATGCCAAGAACAACACTAACAATCAATATATATGTAATTAAATTGCCAAATGAAAAAGATGGGGGAAAAAATGGACTTTATAAATGGGTCACCAGTTAGCAAGTGCTAACTCAGCAACGGGAATTTTGGAATGAAAGTGGGAAAACATGAATTAACAAATCTAATATATTTTTTTCTTATGAATTTTAAGGAGATGTAAAATATATTTTGAAAGAGCAAAGTCTTTTGAGAAGTTTTAAAGTTCAAAGTTTAAGTTAAAGAAGTAGATAAAAGCGCCAGAAAGTTTGTTTTCAAAGTTCCATTGTGATGTGATGTGTGTGTGTGTGTGTGTGTGTGTGTGTGTGTGTGTGTGTGTGTAAGCTTATATACTGGGTGGCTGTGTTCACTGGTGGAGATATAGCAGCAGACTTAAAGTAATTTCATCATAGAGCATTCTAGTCTTCTAAGATGGGTGTTGTTGATGTTGAGATCCAGGCACATTACATGTGTCACCCGGAAGAACTGATTTCAGTTTACCAAGCCACTGTTTTATATGAGTTTCTGATTCCGCATCGACCTGTTATTTTGACATAGATTTGTTATCTTTTGAGTTTGAAACGATTTTCATTGATTGGAAATTATGTTGGGTTAACACGTTCCTGTGAAAACTTACTTTTGGAAATGACAAAGATAGCAAATTCCCCCCCCCAAAAAAAAACGAAGAAAGAAAGAGTGTAGCAATTAGAGTCATTTGCTTTTTAGCATTCATATGAATCATAGGGTAATGTCTAACAGTGATTAACACTGTATCCTAAATCTATTTTCCTTTGGCGGAATTATAGTTGTGCAGGGATGATTTCGTTGTGTGTCAGCCAATCAGCCTCCTTGGTGTAAGGATACTCTTTGCCAAACTACATAGACCAAAGCAAGGAAGTCGTATGCTGTCATCTAAAGAAGCATCATATCCACTCTTTCCCTATCAAGTAAGTTGATAAAACTGCTATTGTTTATCATTATGTTAAGAGTGTCACTCACAGCAAAAGACTTTGAAAATATAAATTATCACTATCGTCTTGAGAAATGATCCATAATTTCCAAAATTGAATTCAAATTTAAACTAAAAAAATTTTTTTTTTTGTAAATGGCATAACATAACCTTGCGTCATCATGTCTGTTGGCGTTTACTTTTAATATAGGTTTTATATTGATATTTAATATGAGAAATGCTGATTAGCCATCTTGGATTACCTTCTGTGTGTTTCAGTTAAAATAAAGTTTTCCAAGGTTTAGTGTTCGATATTTTAATTGCCTTTACTGCCCAATTAATGGCTATGGCAAAGAATAATGGCAAAATCAAACACCCTTGACAACCAAAGATCAAGGTATAACGTCATTAATGAGCACCAACTTTATGACCTAGACTTTGCAGACAACATTGCTGTACTAGCAGTAAATACCACTGACAAAGCATTGTCAACAAGGTCGTAGCTGAAGCAGAGAGCATTGGCCTCTATATCAACACTAATAAAACTCAAAACATGCTCTCTGGGACACAACAGCCACCTACAAACGTCTTTATCGACCAAAAAGAAATAGCTACAGTTGACAACTTCATCTAATTAGGAAATTTCATATACAAGAAAATCAGAATAGATTATGAGTTGCAGTGCAGGATAGGTAAGGCTTCAACAGCATTTCACCAGCTCTGCAAGATCTGGAGACATGATAAATTCCCCCTCAGATCTAAATTAAAATTTTATAATAGCATTGTCTTGACCACACAGCTATATGGAAATGAAACTTGATATGTCAAAATGATATGTCAAAATGATATGTCAAAATGATATGTCAAAATGAGCCCAGAAAAAAATGAGATGTGTTTGATTCTGAATGCCTTAGAAGGATTCTAAGGATCAAATAGAGTGATCGAATTACCAATAAAAGAAATCGGATACCTCAGTAACCAATAGGTAGTATTATCAATAATCTGCAAACGACATCAAGGCTGACTCAGACATACACTACGATTGGCCTCAGAGAGAATTGCCAACAAAATGGACCGTATGGAAAAAAAAGAAAGTCCAAAATGCATTGAGACAATCGAGAGATTTTATTGTAACTGATAATGGTATTACCACATATATCTCGCAATTTTTTAATTATTATTATTAATATTATTATATATTATATTATATTATATTATATCATATACTAGCGGGGGTATCCGGCGTTACCCGGTTGTTTGGAGGTGTGTGCATAAGGGGGGGGGGGGGAAGTAAAGTAAAGAATAAGCAAAGAAATAACCCTGTTTAAATATCAAAATAAAAATAAAAACGATGTAAAATTTCTGTAAAAAATCGGCAAAACCAAAACAACAACAACAAAAAAAAAAAAAAATACAGTGAACAAACGTAAAACTTCTTTAAAAAAGAAATCGGAAAAACAGAAAGCATAAATCAGTGAAAAGGATGATAGACGTGTTATGAAAAACGAAAACCAAAAAACACAGCGCAAATCGAAAAGCGAAAAAAAAAATGGCATAAATAAACCTTCGATTCGCTTAAATTTAATGGTGTGTTTCACCCAGTAGAAAACATAGAACGAAAAGGAATGTTAAAATGCCATTCCATTTTTTTAAGCAACTACGAACCCAAACCGATGTTTCTTCGTACTGTCCCTTGTGAACGGATCCACAATGGTGTAAGTGGTCGCAGGGGTGGGAGGAAATTATTAGAGAGAAAAGATTTTACAACTTCCATTGATTCTAACCGATTTTGGTTGTGGACTCTCACCAGAAAAAATATAGGAATCCACGATTATTGAGGAAGTGTAGAGGTATATAACATACTATAACATACCTCAAATAATGTGTTGCAGTTTGTGCATATTACATTTGCATGAAATGTCTTGATTTTCAATCCTATTAAGGTCAAAATCAGAGGGGAAAAATGAGTTCATTTTATATATATAGGAATTATATATTATATGTTATATAATTAATAATATTATTATTATTTCTGAATTATTGAGTTATCTCCTTTTGTTTTTTTAGATTGTTTTCAAAATGGCGGACAAGACAGCTGATCCTTTGTTACTCATAAAATATAATTTTTCTCCATTTAAAAATAAAACTTCTTGATAAATTTATGTAAGTTTTGGAACATGATATCGTAATGTAGTCATTACATGTCAAGCATCGGGACCCACACATTGTATGCAGACAGTTGCAAGGAAATAAAGACAAGGAAAGAATTTGGCTCACTTTTTTTTTCTCATTTGAAACAACAGACATTTATTTACAGGTACTTCCAGAATAACGCCTTGTTGCTTGTTCAAAAGTCTTCTCGTACTCCAATGTGCTTAACAAGGCTCTGCCTTATGTCGAACATGCAGTACTCTGTCTTTGCCCTGTCATTTTCAGGACACCTCTTTCCCTGTCGTTCATGGGCCAAGTGTGTAACACATGTTTCCGCTCTCCCATGTCTCGAACACTTCTCAAATACTTCTTGAATACCTGCTTCTCTGGACATGTGTGTCTTTTTTATCTCTGCTGTCACACCACGCACCTGGCTTGGTTATTTGTATATAGTTGTTGCTGCTAACACAGTGGCTCTATTACAATATTTACGTTTCATCACGGGGTGCGTACATCATACATATTTTTTTATTTGTTTTTTTTTTTAATATAAGGGAATTCTGGATAAGAAACCAAATAACTTACCCAATATTCACAAGTTGTATAGTATAATGTAAGGCCATGTTTTCAAAGGGAGGTAATCGTGTAATCTTAAAAGTAATGCTGTTCTAATTGCAAAAGTTTCGTACGAGATAAAAGTATTCATTTGCATGTTGATTAGATGTAAGCAATTTTGTGTCTCCGTCTCTTCATTTGTTACGTTGCGCTTGAAGTCATTTTTATCATGCTCTTTTTTTTTCTTTCTTTTTTTTTTTTTTTTTTTGTAGCTTTACTTTCTATATTTGTGGATTCATTTATATATTTTCTTTGGCAGAAATAAAAAGTTTGGCAGCTGGAAAGTTTGGCCATCCGAAAGACTGTGATCTGCCCAAGGCCACATTGGTTAGTCTGTTCAAACATCTGTCCAGTATACAAGACCAGGTAGGTCATTAACATTGATTCAAAAATATACTATAACTCACTGAATAAAATTTAAACAACAGTTTTGCACCACTTTTATGCCTCCTTACAAAGATTAAAATCAATATATAATGTTACTAAACTTTATGTCTAGAATTCTTATTCCAATTTTGATCAAAATCAATTATATGATTGTGATGCTAAAAATGTCTGAAATATAAGGTTTATGATTAAGGAGTCTTAAGAAGAAACTGTAATTCAGGGATTCTTGCTTAATTGATGTCTAATAACTATGAATCAAATTTAATACAAATCTGAAATCTTTTAATTTTCAAATCAGTGATTATGTCCATATTCTGTACCCTAAAACTGAAAGTTGGTGAATATTTATTAATTGATGTCTAATTGATGCTTCTGTTCAGTCTTGAAAGACAAAGGACACTCCCTGTAAGGGCAGCTCTGCATGAAAGTGTGTGGGTTGCACAATTCCGAACCACACCTCTCCTGAATCGGCACTGTTTGAGTCCAGTGGCAAGGACAAGTTCAGGACGACTGGAAACAATATCGAGATAAGCGGAGAGCGCATACAACATCTGGAAGTTCCAAATTGTTACCCATTTAGTATGGACCAGGTTCAACGTTGCTTAACTTCGGTGATCCAGTGGGAACCGGTGTGTCAACATGATTATTAAGAATCGCAGAAATTTAAGGTATCCAAATTTTCACAAACGATATACACCTTCTCTTTATCCATTTTGCATAAAACTAAATTAAACTAAATACAGCCAATATTACCTACCTTTACGTCTAGCAACTGTATTCCAAAATTCATGATGATCAGTTGGGAGTGAACCCTATACATAAAACCATACTAGTAGGGTGACCCGACGTTGTTCAGGATTGAATGATGATCAACGGATGTTTCACACTCCCATACTTTTATTGTCACTGAATTCGATGAAATAGCCCATTTTTCAATCAATCGATTGATTACCTGCTCTGATTGGGGATCGATGCATCTGAAGGAAGCTTTACATGCCTCTCGCAGTGAATATGTTCACAATATATTGTAGTCTACATTGCACTGTAAAGAACCTACTGATGATTTTATAAAATTATTTTTATGTATAATGGCTTGCATTAAAGTTTAAAATGCAAAAGTCAAGTATCATGCTTCAATTGTGCTCTAAATAGAAACATTCATTTCGAACGCACCCTTGTTATATCAAAGAACCTACCGTTGATTTTATATGCCTGGCATTACTGCTTATGCAGTGATAAGTGCTTGAATTTAAGTTTAAAATGAAAAAGTCAAGTTTGTGAACTTGTGCTTTAAAAAGAAACATTCATTTCGAGCACGTCCCTGTCATATCAACGACCTACTGTTGATTTTATATTTTGGGCCTTTTGGCTTGTATGGTGATATAACTTCTCAAATGCACTTGTGATGTTAGGCTGTGTAAAATGTTAACTTTGGTCAAAATCGTCTGTTCCTTTTTTCATCAGATTATTTCGATTATCTGTTATTAGTACTTATTGAAAACATTCCAGCACAAAACCCATCTAAGAACACTGCCAGGCACATAAAGTACCTTGGCGTGAAATTTCATAAAAATTGACCCAGCCGTTTTCGAGTACATAGGGAATGTACTCACAGACACACAGATACACAGGCAATCAGAAAATGTTCCTTTTATATAATAGTAGAGATAGAGAGGAACATATACACATGCCTAATTTTATATAGACATGCTGAGTGTTGGGTAGCTTAGCTAGTTTTCAATTATGGCTGTTTGCTGTTTACTTGCATTTTTAGAATTGTTCACCGACAAAGCTATCTGGCAAGGGCAAAGGTTAAATCAGCCAAACATGAGAGTAGAGAAACCGGTTGAGGATTTACATTATCTGAGAAGAGAGTGTTAGGGCGTAGTTAGTTGTTGGTGAGATGCGAAATCGAATAGATATGGAATGAGCCTGTGGAACAGATTCCTTCCACCTCTTTCTTCACTATGTTTGATGTGTGTAAACTCTGAATAAAATACCAGCTATCTACAAGGGTTGTTCCGAAAGTAAAATCTTCTCTTTTTTTTTTTTTTTTTTTTAACTTAAAAAGTTGAAGAACTACGAAGACATGAGTAGTACCATTCAAACGAGCGACCTTTTATGCTCCAGGATTTATTTTTTCTACATAGTCGACATCATTCTCAATACACTTTTGTCAGCGATTAATGATGGCTGTGCATGGGCGTCTGGAGCATGCTTTATCATATGAGAGTCCTTCCAAAAGTAAAGCCTCCTATTTTTTTTTTTAACTCCAAAAGTTGAAGAGCTACGAAGACAGAAAGTTGTACTGTTAAAATGAGCGACCTTTTCTGCTTCAGAATTCATTTTTCTACATAGTCTCCATCATTCTTAACGCACTTTTGCCAGGAATTCAATTATGCATCTCTGCTTCTGACACACGTCCATGACAGGGGTTGCTTTTTAAGAGTCTCACACCGTCAATATTTGCCAAAGAGAGATGAAACTTTCAGGTCATCATAACAATACAATTTGCAATATCCTCTTATTCATTTGGGCAAAATAAAAATAGGAGGCATAATATTTTTGAACACCTCTCGTAACTGCTAAAAATTATAGAGTTGGTTTGATTCATTATAGTATCGTTGAATTTTATATATAGCTGAAAAGAAATTGTTTTGAATGACTTCTATTTTAGCTTCTCCAGCAGTTCAGTCACTCAGTCGTCCATCAGCACAGGACTATCAATATGAGAAGAAGACAAAATCAAATAATTAAATCTGGATTGATCACAGTAACACCCAGCATTCAGCACTACTTTCAATGGATTTAATGAATAGACTCCAAGAAAGATTTGATGAGAAACAAAGACAAGACAAGAAATTATGAGACGAAAAAATGAACAAATCTTTTAGTAAAAGAGAGTTGTCTCCCTCAAAACAATGACGAATTGTAAAACAACACCAAAATTTTAGAGTCGATTTTTCATCGAGAGCAGAGCCATCCATAAGAATCTCAAGAAGAAAAAAAAGGACACATCTATAATTGAAGGGTGATAGTTGAGTCTTAACAGGATTAAACGAAACAAGCCATTTCTTACCCCAATCCATAATAGAATCCAAATCAACTTCTAGATCAACTACATATTTCAACTGATCCAAGAAGCAATACCAGAATAAAAGATGGTCTTATCATATTCTTGCTAGTTTTATATAATAGAAAGAATATTACGCTGATTAACAAGTTTTTTTTTTTTTTTTTTTTTTTTAAATTTTTTCACCCAAACAAGTCATATTGCCACTTGGAATGTAAAGGGTTAATATTTGGGATTTTTTTCTAACCAGGGACTGTGGAGAGTTGAGCAGTGAGATGTCTGTTCATATTACATTTAAACTTTGTCAGGTTAGTACAGTCAGGGAAGAAGGAAACAGGGAGAGAATTCCAAAGTCTAGTAAACAAGAAGGCGTTCCAGCATCTAGGGACCTCAATAGTGAAGCGGGGGTGGGGGTGAGGGTGGGGGTTTATCGGGTTAGTAAAACTGAAATAAAATGGCTCAATTTATTCTTGATTTGAAGTTCACTCAGTTGCTTATTGGCCAATCAGAGTGAGCAATTGATTTTGTACTAGTGCTATGACAATTTTATGGCAATTAATATATAAGCGTGATTAAAGAAAAAAAAAGATGCTTGTTTGGAATAATATTGAAAATCGAAAAGTAGAATTTCAGCTAGAAATAATGCTATCTACGTAATTGTCATGCCGAAATTAGTAATATATCCAAATATTATAAAAAATGATAAAGGCGAAAATTAATTATTAGTGAAAATTGCAAGTTGTAGTTAAATAATCAAGATTCCAAACTATGAGTTACTTCCGTTGTTTGAGTGACATTTCAAAATAACCATCACCTGGATCGTGAAAATAAATGTTTTATATAATGTGGTAATATGCTACTAATTTCGAAATGACAATTAAATAGATATCATCAATTTTAGTTAAAATTCAATTTTATGATTTTTGATTCTCATTATTCTGAATAAGCACAAAAAAAATAATAAAAAAATAAAATTGAAGATATGTAGAGACTGAGATCGATTTGTAATATTTTCTGTGTTTTTGTCTTCTTCCTTCCTGCCGACCAGTTTGATATCGTTGTGTGCACAGGCGATCTTCCCCCACATGATATCTGGAAACAGAACAACGCGAGTCATCTTCACATTCTTCAAGAAATCACACAAATGTTCAGCCAGTATCTTCCCACGAAGAAAGTATATTTTGCGATTGGCAATCACGAAAGCATTCCAGTCAATAAGTAAGTGACCCCCCTCCCCCTTCTCTTTCTTTTTGAATTTAAGTTCAGTTTTATTAGAATGGCTATTAGTGATGGGACGATTGAATATTTTTTTCCCGATTCCGATACAATTACCGATTTTGATTCTTTTCAAATTCATAGAAGTCTAGTTATGGTCATCAAATCTTTCTTGGAGTTCATATATTAAATCTGTTGCTTTTTCTGCTTCTCATAAAATCGGTTCTCTCTATCGCTGTAAACACTTTCTCACACCTACGCAGAAACGTACCTATGATTTGAATTGCCACCAGCCTATCTTCTTCACTGCAACCTCCCTCTGTTGCTAGTTTCATTCTTTTTTATGAATACCATTATGTCATGTGTTCCTCAAAATTGTCTGATCTATTATCTGCTTCCTTTGTTCCAGTTCGTTTGACTTGTTGGTCTAGTGGTTGATCTATAAAGGGATTTGGATTCTATTACGGATTTGGGTAAGAAATGGCTTGTTTTGTTTAATCTTGTTAAAACTCAACTATTGTCCTTCAATCGTAGGCGTGTCCTTTTTCTTCCTGAGATTCTTATGGATGACTCTGCTCTCCATGAGAAATCTACTCTAAAATTTCTTAGTCTTTCTTTCTCATCAAATCTTTCTTGGAGTTCATATATTAAATCCGTTGCTTTTTCTGCTTCTCATAAAATCGGATCCCTCTATCGCTCTAAACATGAAAATCCACCTGAGGCTATTCTCTATCTCGACAAATCAACTATCAGACCATGTATGGAGCAATGTTGTCATGTTTCGGATGGTGAATCTGTGTCCCCTCCGAAGGTTCTTGATATTTGCAGAAACGTACCTGTAATTTAATTGGCTCCACACTTTCTTTTTTACTACAACCTCTTTCTTACAGACGTGATGTTGCTAGTCTCAGTCTCTTCTACAAATACTACTATGGTATTTGTTCCTCTATCCCCTGCTTCCTTTGTTCCCGCTCGTTTGATTCGTTGGTCTAAAAATCTCCATCAATCAGCTGTTTTTAACACGTCATTGTAATACAACTTCCTATTCCGGTAGCTTCTCTCCAAGAACTGCAAGGTTGTAGAACTCTCTTCCTTCTGTTTAATTCTACCTACAGTTTTGGTCTTTTTAGGACTAAGGTCAATAGGCATCGCTTGTCTTTGCAATAACCACCTTTCGTTCTTGTTAGCTCCTTACATTAAGTGGCTTCATGCCTTGTCTTGAGCGATTTCCATTAAAAAAAAAACATAACTAAACTTCGATCTATGCCTGACTTGTCCACCAACGTTTCAGTCACAAATGTCAGTGTGTTTTTCACCCCCCCCCCCCCGAGTTTTGGACTATTATAGTATCCTAAATATATGAAAATAGCTCCTCCTCATCATCATCATCATCATCGTCGTCGTCGTCGTCGTCATCATGAGGAGAAGGAGGAGGAGGATTAATTGCAGAAATATAAAAGTAAATAAAATTAGAATTAATATTAGGTTACAGAATAGAAATTTAAAGAATTTTTTTTTATACAAAGAAAAAAACATTTTGTTTCTGGATTTTTTTTTAAAATGAAGAATGGATAATTCATATTATTCGGGACTACTGTTCTAATTTTGAATGTTATTTTCATAATTTTTCGAAATTCTGTGGTGATTCTCAAGTTCAACAAGATGCACCTGATGAAGGTTTTTTTTTTTTTTTTTTTTTTTTTACATAGGCATCACCACATTATCAAGGCCCAGAGGCCACTCAAGGATAAGGGTTAAAGAGTGTACAGTAGAAATTGGACAATATAGTAATCATTAGTAATGAAAATTTGGTAAATTTGATAACTTATATGGAACGGCTCATCAAGAACTTATTTATTTTAGACTTGAACACAACCATATTGTAGTCAGCCGGAAAGCAGGAAAACGGAAGACAATTCCATAGGCGTGCAGTTCTAAGAAAGAAGCGTTGTTCATGGAATCTACGTTTAGGTTTAGGCACTGATAAAGAGTGGGGGGAATTATTGATAGTGTTTACAGCTAGACGAGTGTTTCTTGTGAAAGTTTGGCGAGGGGGGGGACCATAGATTGAACCTCAGTCGAACACTTTCCATGAAAATAACGATACATCAGAGACAAACTCGCAACATCTCTTCTGTGAGATAGAGGTTGCAAGGAGGAGAAAAGGACATCTCCTACGAGGCTACGAAGTCTATTTTGAACTCTATCAAGGCAGGACAAGTCCTTTCTAGCAGCTCCTGCCCAGATGTGGCAACAGTATTCCATCCTTGGACGTACCTGGCTCTTATATAGATAGAGAATAGCATCAGCAGTGAGATATTTACCGGATCGATAGAAAGATCCCACCATTTTTCCAGCGGCCTTGGCAACAGATTTGATGTACGTGTTCCATTTAAGATCAGGAGTAATGGTCAAGCCCAGAAGCTTGTCAAAACTTGAGGCCTCCTGAAGACGAGAGCCATTCATTTCAATTGATGCCAAATGTGGATTAGAATGTTGATGATGTAAAGAGAGAAGCTTGGTTTTAGATGCATTAAAAGTAACCAGCCACTCCTTTCCCCATTGTACTACGTGCTCAAGATCAGAGGAGAGAGAATTGGAGAGGACTTGGTCGTTTACTGTCTTAGATGTGCTACCATAAACATTGGAATGATGTGCTCATTTAAAGTTGGCTTAAACATTATCCTGTTATGCTTAAGTTAAAAATAGCATTTTTTCTTTGAAATAACAGCATTTCCTTCGTTAAATGTGTAAATTAAATGGCCCCATTCTTGTTTTTTTGTTTTAATTCCAATTTAAGAACTTGTTACTATCAGCTCATATTTCAGCATGATACAAAAATTAATTCATCCAGAACATATACAAAAATATTTGGAATATACTGATACTAATATGCATCTATTCACATATTTAATATAACACTATCTTCATAAATTCACTGGTTGATTGAAAGAAATAAGAATGAGTGCAAGAAAATAAAAATAATTGAATTAGTGGTCGAAAATATAAAAGTTGTTTTTATTTTAGTGTATAAAGACAAAAATTTAATAAAACTTAATTCTTTAAAATATTTTTTTACATAATTCTTTTCTGACACTATAAACTTAAAATTGTTTTATCAAAAGAATGTTATTTACTAAAGTTTTTAATCATATAAAATTTTGCTTTTGAATTTTAAATTAAATGAATTTATTTGTTAAAGACTTTAAAATTTTAATTCTTATGATTTCTGGCAAAGATGAAGAAAAATATTTTTATTCACATTTTCAATTCAACTTAGATAACCAGCACATGTTCAACGTCAAAAACAAATGACCTATAGAGCAAACCATCAACACCAATAATTATAAGCATTACCTTTCCATAGATTTTGACATTGTGTGCACACTTCTTGCAAATGGAGTTTGTACTGCTCTTACCGAAACGCTGTGATAAATAACACTCCAGATGAGAACAGTAGCCCGAATAATCCAAGAAATGTGAGTTTATACAACAGACATTCGTTTTTGAACATTTGCTATTCACACTAAACAAATGCAAGATTATAGAAAAAAAAAAAAAAGATGTCACCCATCGAATCGTTTATAAAATTCAAAATCCTTTCTGTAATCCAATCATATTTAGTACAAATAAACTTCAATCTATGCCTTAGACGCCCCTTAACTTTCTATTATGCATGTCAAACAGTTTGTGTTTTATAATTGTACAATATTACGCTTGAAATATGTCATGCAAACACTCAGTTCTTAGATTTTGTGTCGATTTGCACAAACCGGTTTGTAAACCGACACCTTTATTGCCTTACATATATAGTCATTCGTTTTCCCCTTGTGTTGGTTATTTCTTTCTATAAAATGACTTTCTCTTTGTTTGTTTCCAGTTTCCCCCCACCCTACATCAAAAGTAAGGGAACTCCCGATTGGTTGTACCCAACGTTGGCTAAGGCCTGGTCAAAATGGCTACCGTCTGAAACAAAAGCCACAATAGAAAAGTAAGTCATATTTGCTTTCAGAAGCCAATTTTAAATCTTAGGAATTTTGGTTTAGTTGTTGTTTTACAACATATCAACCCTTTTCGAATCATTTAATGTTAAGTCCGGTAATTTTGTTAAAAGTGTATATGCTCCAACAGGGCATTACGTTGCGAGTGAAACAGTCACATTTTTTAGTGATTTTTTTTTTTTCAAGTGGCGATTAGAAATAATAAAATACTTACAATTGTGTTTTTTTTTTCAACGACAATCTTACAAAGCTCTTTACTGAGTGAAAAATGTCTTTTAAAACTATATTTTTTAATAAAACGAACAAAGTCAAATTATTTAGACAATGAAAGGTTTAATAGAACAATATACTCTTTTTTTTTTTTTAAACGAAGGCTATTTAGAAAAACATCTGAAGAAATTCGAATATTTATACCTTCAAGTCTAAACATAAAATTCAGTGCATATTTAGAATTACATTTATTAAAAAAATACAGAAAAATCTTTATGATGTACGTACTTGTCACGGAACAAAGATGTCATGTTCCAAAAATCACGTGAGTTTGGCTATGAATTAATCTTAATAATTATAAAACTCTGTGGACTGTCCAGGCGTCCTTGTTTGCTTACTTGAATCTTGTATGTTTATATATTTATACTAACATATACCCAGCGCTGCCCGGGTTGTGTTAGGACCCACCTGCTCTACTTTAGATATTGAGCACTTTTTGATTACAAAATTCCACTTCCATTCCCGGACAACGCCAAGTAAATTTTCTTGAAAGTTTTGCATTCACATTTATTTGCAACTGCTTCAATGCCGCAAATAGGAATTTTTTAAAGAAAGCGTCAAAGAGGTTTATTTTAGCAGCAGAAAGTTGGACAGTGTCCAAGTGAAGAAAAAGAAGAGTTGAAAGTTCTTGGGGCTGTCGAATGTCGATCAGCAGTTATCTTCAAGCGAAGATCGACTATGCTGGAGCATCCATTGGGTAAGAACAGGTGTGAGAGAGAGAGAGAGAGAGAGAGAGAGAGAGAGAGACACACACACACACAGACAGACAGACAGACATGAGGTCTTTCTTTGATGCTGGCCAAATTCTCTCTACTGGTCAACCGTGATTTCCAAAGGGACTAAAAAAAAGTTCCTTAAGAGACAGATGGAATGAATGCACCCTGCAAGCTAATTAGTCAGTGTGTGGCCAAATCGCGTACTATGGACATTAATTCGTGAGAGAAAATAAATCTTTATTTTTATTCATGACTGTTACACAAGTATTTTTATATTTTCAATAGTCAAACGCTCATCAACGCTCTGATCCCCATCTGGCATCAATTGTGATGGATGGCTCTCGTCTGGGTGAGGCCCCGTGTTTTGACAAGCTTCTGGGTTTGACCTTTACTCTTGATCTGAAATGGAACACGTACATCAAGTCTGTTGCCAGGGTCGCTGGAAAGATGGTGGGATCCTTCTACCGCTCCAGAAGATATCTCACTACTGATGCAATTCTCTATCTATATAAAAGCCAAGTACGTCCAAGGATGGAATACTGTTGCCATATCTGGGCAGGAGCTGATAAAAACAGCCTATCCTGCCTTGACAGAGTACAAAATAGACTTCGTGGCTTAGTGGGGGATGCCCTTTTCTCTACCCTGCAACCTCTCTCCCACAGAAGAGACGTTGCGAGCCTATCCTTATTTTATCGTTATTTCCATGGCAGGTGCTCGTCTGAACTCCAATCTCTGGCCCCCCCTCGCCAATCTTTCACGAAAAACACCCGTCTAGCTGAATCCACTGTGAAAAATTTCCCCTACTCTATATCTGTGCCTAAATCAAAATGCGGATTCCATGAACAAAGCTTCTTTCTTAGAACTGCACGCCTGTGGAACTCTGTTCCGTCTGCCTGCTTCCCACCGGACTAAAACTTGGATGTCTTCAAGTCCAATGTTAACAAATTCCTAATGAACCGCCCCCTTAAGTAAACACTTCATCAAATCTCCACACTAACGTAATGTACTTGCAATAACCCTTATCCCTGAGTGGCTTCCGGGCCTTGATAAGTGGTGATCACTGTGTAAAAAAAAAAGAAAAAAAAAAGTCTTTATATACGTGAGGAGTGTTTATGTGTGAGTCTTTTTCATGCAGAAAGTAACACAAGGAGACGTCTGCTGAGAGTTTTCTTTATTTAGAACTAACTTGGGTGCCCGGCGTTGCTCAGCCCGGCGTTAGGCAATGTGTTTTGAGCAAAAAAAAAAAAAAGTGATAGTAGGCAGGCAGGCTCGAACCCATACCGCGAAGGAGGAAAAGAACATGAAAAGAAAAAAAACGTGACGTTTTTGCTGTTGTGCTCATCGTGGAATCGGAAGTGTCAAATATTGAAATTAAGGCTAGTCAATTGAAAAGAGGGGATGACTTTCGAAAATAGGAAAAACGACCCCTTTTTGGAGAAAAGTGCCCAGTTGAGGGTGAAGGAATTAATGTTTTTAGCCAATTTTTTTATATTTGTCCTCCGAAGGGTTGAGCTTCAAAACGATACCAACCTCGTGAACATCCATCGCCTCTGTCGAAAGTTTTTGGCATACATACATGATGATGATTGCAACGTCTTGTCAGACGAGTGTCACTCCCTCAAACACTTAATGTCCACGAACCCAAATGCCTGAGGGAGTATCTATACAAAGATGATGTTACAGAGTTTCAGCTTTGTACAACAGCTAAGTCTCTCTCTCGGTACAAAATGTTGAGATCCAACAACAAGCAAGAGCAAGATAGCTAGCAACAAGTTAAACTACAGACAAGATTAATGCGGGTACTGGTCTCCTGCTTTATGGTTTTTTAAATCAGAGATTTGCTTCTCCTAGAAAAATTGCCATCACCATGGCTTACGGGAGCCCTCTCCAACCCCAACACATATATATATATATGCACACAAATATACACGGTGCTAGTTGGCCGTTGACCCTGAAAAAGGGTTCATTCGCCCCTTGGAAGGTCTTGTTTTTAATCCTCCAGGGAGACTAGCCACCCTCCTCACCAAACAAGTCTGGTGGGGGAACCAGTTTAGTCGCCAGTGACCCGACCATGAGGCAGGTAGTACTGGGTTACATGGTACCAGTAGTATATGACATGACCAGACATACATACATGCATACATACATACATACATTTAAACAGACAGGTGAGATTTATATTATAGAAGGCGTTGGGCTTTAGAGAGAATTGACTTAGAAGAGAGAGACTGATGTTCTCTTAGATTATTTACTGATTAGTTAACATTTAATTTATCTGAAATGAGTGAGGCACATGGATAGAGACAGTGAGATAACATTTCGCATTTAGTTTTTTACATTCTGCAAGGCCCTCATTACTGGGTGCAGTTTTGTCATACCCAAGTGCTACTACTTCGGGTCAGAGTTGATCTGAGAGAAATGTCAAATATTAAGTGAGCACATACCCACCCACCCCAACACCATTAGGTCCTTGCCACCCAATCTAAGGATGTAATTTAAGATCATATCTAACACGGAAAGAATATTTAATCGTTTTATTCATTTTAACAAGTTCAATGTATTTGCTTAGTTTTCTTCCTCCTTGATTTTCCCTGTGAAGTGCTGGGATGGCGAAATCTACGATTTCACAGTTTTTTTTTGTTTTTTTTCTCCTTATGTTGATTATTATCATGTTCAGTCTCCTTACTTATATTACCGCGTGTATATTTTTTTATTGAATAAGTTTGTCCGTTTATTATTATTGCTAGGAAATAGAGGGAAGTGTGTAAATTATATTGTAGACACGTTTACAGGAAGTGAGGGTCAGCTGATCGGATTTGCATGTGAGTCACGTGATCAGGTTAGCTGGATCGAAGAGATTGGGTTTTATGAGATAGAAGGCAATGGACGGCTTAACAGTTGTCTCCTCCCCTTCACTGAGGGGGGGGGGGACGCTGACGTGGGTGGAAATAAAACCTACAAGTAAATCATGCAGGCCAGAGATTCACTTCCATCCTTCTGCGGTCGACATCTGGAAGATGAAAAAAGAACAAACTATAAAACCAATTCCTTGTTTTGGAGTGAATGAATCTTCATCCAAAACAGGTTCCCGTCTCCCCTCCAAGATACGAGATGATTCCAGGTAGACCAACATCCATGACGCATGAAGGTATGTTCAAAAATACATGTACCACACACACACACACACACACACACACACACACACACACACACACAAACGCATATGAACAATTAAATAGGAATATACAACGAATAGACAGAACATTAGACGATTACACAATGGTCCCCCTTATTAGATATGACAACACAACGTTATTATTTATTCACTAGGAGTAGTCACACAGGCGATCATCAGAGATTTCTCTTTCAGAACAACCTGTCATGTTCTCTGGAATTTCCCCAGATTTCCAGTACTCATCACCTCTTTCAATAACCTTTGCAAATTAGTCTGCGTTATCACAGGAGCCATTAACCATTGATTTCTTGTTGGTATCGACCACTGATCTTCACGGGAATTTGGTTGGCAATAAGCCTTCCCAAGATTCAAGTCTTCTTTGCACTCATCCAGTGGAGGTCTGGTTAGAGCTTTATTTCCTCGGTTCTTCTATCCTCCTTCACTTCTCCCAATCATTTAGTG
The DNA here is from genome assembly GCF_053919585.1 of Euprymna scolopes. Lineage (NCBI taxonomy): Eukaryota > Metazoa > Mollusca > Cephalopoda > Sepiida > Sepiolidae > Euprymna > Euprymna scolopes. Next base: position 66,210,280 of record NC_136507.1, read on the forward strand.
TAGTGTGGCATAAACCAACACTACAATTTTTTTTTTTTGGGGGGGGGGGGGTAAAGGAGCATGGGGATTAATTAAAATTGTACAGTTCCAGATTTCATTATTATTATTATTATTATTATTATTATTATTATTATTATTATTATTTACTAGCAGTTCAGCCAGGCTTTGCTCGGGCCCTATATACTGTTCATAACTTTTTGTGCATATGTATATATTAAAAAGTGTGAATATATACTGTAATATCCAATATCATAGGCTTCCTTAACAACCATAGAGAAAAGTTGGTAGAGACTGCAGAGGTCAAATTTTTTAAAACTTTGACCCCAATTTTGATCCCTTAACATTTATTGTTTTGGGCTTATATCAAATTAAAAAGTTTGACCCATGTCTAAGTAACCTACATCTAAAATTTCAAGTGTTTAGACCCAAAATTGGCAGAGGAGTTTGGTAGAGTCTGCAAAGGTTAACTTTTTCAACTTTGACCTCTTTGCAGCCAAATTTTCGCCCCAAAACTGACTAAAAAATTGCTGCAGTCCTGATTACTCTTTATGTAAAATATCAAATATTTAGACAAAAAATTGGCTGAGTAGTTTGCTAGAGACCGCAAAGGTAAAATCTTTTAGACTTTGACTCCTTAGCAGCCAAATTTTCGGCCAAAAAAACGATTTAAAAGCTTGCCTTATGTCTGAATGCACTTTATGTAAGATTTCAACTGTTCAGATCAAAAATTGGCTAAGTTATTTGGTAGAGACCAGAGAGGTCAATTTTTTTTTAACTTTGACTCCAATTTTGACCCCTTAACATTTATTGCTTTGAGCTCAAATCAAATTAAAAAGTTTGACCCATGTCTAAATAACCTACATCATAAATTTCAAGTGTTTAGGCCCAAAATTGGCGGAGGAATTTGGTAGAGTTTTCAAAAGTCAAATCATTGAATTTTGACCCCTTAACAGCCAAATTTCTGGCTGAAAACCGATTAAGGAGGTTTTTCCAAATCTCAATACCCCTTATATCAAGTCTCGACTCTATAGACCGAAAATTGACAGAGTAACTTGGTAGGGAAATGTACACACACAGACACACAGACACACAGACACAGACAATTTCACTTTTATAGATATATAGATTTATTTATATATTTTCCACTGGAGGTCTAGTAGTGGTCTCCCTTCTCGGTTCTTCAACACCCTTTATGACTCTTTGGTGTGGGACCATCTGAGGTAGACGCCACCATTTGGGCGTTGGATAGTAAACATTAGTAGCAGTAGTAGTAGTAGTAGTAGTAGTAGTAGTAGTAGTAGTAGCAGCAAAATTTTTATCTCCTATTACAAACCTTTTACATTAACGGTGCTTCATGCAAAATTTAATGAAGTGTTTCTTAATAGTTTATAAGCCCATACGTTTATATTATTTCTTACTATTATGTTTTGTAGAGTGCCTTCCTCTGATGCAAATTTGATTTCTATTTCTCCTAGCATTTTATTAAGATTTTCCAGAACTTTTCCTAGTGCTCCTACAAGTATTGGAATTGCGATAGTCTTCTTCATGTTAAATATTCCCTCCAACTCTCCGGCGAACAAGTAATAGAGTCAAAGTTATGCTAAACTTTTAAAATTGTTGCTTTACTTTCCTCGCGATGTCAACATCATCTTTAACAAATTTTGTTTTCAATTTCAGGGGTGCCTTCTATTCCGTTTCGCCATTCAACGGTCTCCGTATTATTTCGTTGAACACAAATTTTTGTTATCGAATGAATTTGTAAGTATTCTTGGTCTCCATTTGAACATCCAGTCGTGATAGCCGCCCCATTGCATAAAAAGAAAAGAACATTATTCAAATTTGAAACTATAGAGAACATAAGTTATCTCCCTTTAAATATTTTATCCTCAACCCCTTAGAGATGTTATTATATATATATATATATATATATATATATATATATATATATATTTAGTGGAGATGGTAATTATTAATAAAAACTGGAGAAAGTGCTCAATACTGTTGTAGAGCAAATATGCGTTTTATTTTTTATTTTTTATTATTTATTACCATATCTTTCTGTTAAGTTACATTATTGTTTCGGCTCCACGGATGTTTTTTGCCGTCTGTAGCGTCCTCAGACTTTTACAGAAATGGTTTCTGTAGGGTTTCTGTAAAAGTCCGAGGGCGCTACAGACGGCAAGAAAACGGCCGTGTAGCCGAAACAATAATGTAACTTAACAGAAAGATACGGTAATAAAAAATAAAACGTGTGTGTATATATATATATATATATATATATATATATATAGTGTGGAAATGATAAAAGAGTCACCCTAAAGAAAATAACATTACAGCTTTATTTTAAAACTTTTATAGAAAAAAATCAATTCAGATAACTTGATTATGTAGTAGAGCTGACATCTATTCAATGTAACCACTTTCAGCCTCAGTCACTGCCACAACGCAGATCTGGAACTGGGAGAATGCCTTTTCCACAAACTCTGATAGGAGCTCGGTGAATACTCAGGAGATGGAGGCGATCAGGCTGACTTTGATATTGTAGGAGGTCATGTTGGTGATGTTCTCAACATATGATCAAACAAGGTAGTTCAGCAGGTTCAGGTTAGGGAAGTGAGTAAAGGGTTCAAAGTCTGAAGCCAAACCTGGGTTTCTTTGGATTTGTGGGCCGGTGCTGAGTCCTGCTGCCACACCCAAGGTTAGCCAGTTGCCACCTCATTGCACTAGGGATCAGCAAACTCTTCAACACATTCAGGTACACTTTGGTGTTCACATTCAAGACGACTTTGAAGATGTGAGGTGGCATGATGTGGCCTTCACTTGAAACCACACAAAAGACCATAATCGTGGCCGGAAACTTTGTTTTCATTACCCTGGACACATCCTTGTTTCTCATGGCAATCTAGCAATGCATTTTGAGGGTGCTGACAATGGTCCTGTTGTCATAACTTGGATCGGTAGAGAGCATGAGGTGTATAGTGGCATATCTCCGATCTTGCTCGTTGAACATAGTGTCACTTTCAGATATGATAGAAGACTCCTTGGGATTTGTACACAACTGGCCAACTAGTAGATGGTCTGCAACAAAAAACGATTTTCATCAAACAGAAATGGAATCATGTCATCTTTTCTAGGGCGATAATTTTATCGTTCCACTATATATATATAATGTATATAACGTTTGCTCAGTTGGTAGAGTGCTTGCCTTGCATGCAAGAGGCTCGGGTTTCGAATCCTGAGTTCGGATGTGTCTAACTGATGAGCCCAAATGAGGGCGAAACTCGAGTCTTGGACTTCCGGTTCTTTGACTGTCATGGCTCTTGTGGGCTGCGACGTTGTTTGGCTGTGGAATTTATTATATACACTCTCTCACATTCTGAAAATCCTATCATAAGTTGCTCGCTTGGTTAGCATTGCTGGATGGCATCGTCCTTTCGAGTTAAAACTCCTACTTGTGAGACATTGACTTGGGGTTATTAGCTGGTTGGATGACCGCGTCCCTTGTTGAGACGAAGTAGGTTCATTTCACAGTCGGATTTCGGCGCGGTTTGCTTGATCTGTGTTGGTTAATTGAAATTCTTGTGTGCCGGGCGTTTGCTCAGTTGGTAGAGTGCTTGCCTTGCATGCAAGAGGCTCGGGTTTCGAATCCTGAGTTCGGATGTGTCTAACTGATGAGCCCAAATGAGGGCGAAACTCGAGTCTTGGACTTCCGGTTCTTTGACTGTCATGGCTCTTGTGGGCTGCGACGTTGTTTGGCTGTGGAATTTATTATATATATATATATATATATATATATATATATATATATATATATATATATATATATATAGTGTCCTGCAGGCCAGCTTCAGTTTTGCTGCTTCAGTTATCTCCCCTGTGGCCTTGCCTAGCCACTAATATGTTAGTAAACGAAAACGTAGCACAGAAAGAAAAACCAAACCTATTTTAAAACAACAGCGAAAAGGTTTATTTCAGTAGCAGAAAGTTGGGCAGTTTCTAATTGAAAAAAAATGAAGAAAGAAAATTTCTTTAGGCTGTCGAAAGTCGATCAGCAGTTATCTTCAATTGAAGATCATCTATGTTGGAGCATCCAGTGAACAAGGACAAAAAAATAGATAGAAGGGGTGTCTTTCTTTGATGCTTCCTGGGATCTTTTTGCTGACCAACCGTGATTCCTAAAGAGGCTAAGGAAGGTCTTCAGATGACAAATGGAATCAATGCACTCTGTAAGCTGATTGGTCAGTGTGTGACCAAATTGCTTAGCAAGGACACGGAATCATGAGAGAAAATAAGTCTTTATTTTATTTATGACTACTACATCTGGAAGAGTCGACCAAAGGTAGGCAACACAAACAACGCAACTTTCATTGAGCTTTTTGAAAAAAAAAAAAGAAAGAAAAAGAAAAGATGCTGAATGAGAGTGTGAAAAAGGTTCTAATCGAAGGGACGTTCAGCCATGTTTAGTGTGACGTCCCCAAACAACTTTTATGAAGCAGGCATGCTCTTGAGTGGAGAGCCATTCTTGTAATATAAGAACGAACCAAAAAAGCAAAAGAAATAAACCTATCACAAATAAAAGAAAATTAATCAAGTGCGACAGTTGGCCCAATCAAGATTTAGCAGTATTAATCTAGTCAGAGAAGCTTTGAATTGTAAAGAATTTCAGGTAATGAATGGTAGTATTAATTCATTCAGGATCAGTAGTGGTCCTCCCCTCATGTCCAGATGAAAAGCTATGACTGAAAAATTCAAAGAGGTTTTTTGATAATTTTATACAGTTAATATAAAAATTCTTTTGGTAATTTTATACAACGAATTCAAATAGATTTTTTTTTGATAATTTTATACAGTGAATTCAAAGAGCTTTTTTGATAATTATACAGTTAATATAAAAATTCTTTTGGTAATTTTATACAACGAATTCAAATAGATTGTTTTTGATAATTTTATACAGTAAATTCAAAGAGCTTTTTGATAATCTTATACAGTTAATATAAAAATTCTTTTGGTAATTTTATACAACGAATTCAAATAGATTATTTTTGATAATTTTATACAGTGAATTCAAAGAGCTTTTTTGATAATCTTATACAGTTAATATAAAAATTCTTTTGGTAATTTTATACAACGAATTCAAATAGATTTGTTTTTTTTGATAATTTTATACAGTGAATTCAAAGAGTTTTTTGATAATCTTATACAGTTAATATAAAAATTCTTTTGGTAATTTTATACAACGAATTCAAATAGATTTTTTTTTTTGATAATTTTATACTGCGAATTCAAAGAGCTTTTTTGATAATCTTATACAGTTAATATAAAAATTCTTTTGGTAATTTTATACAACGAATTCAAATAGATTTTTTTTGATAATTTTATACAGTGAATTCAAAGAGCTTTTTGATAATCTTATACAGTTAATATAAAAATTCTTTTGGTAATTTTATACAACGAATTCAAATAGATTTTTTTTGATAATTTTATACAGTGAATTCAAAGAGTTTTTTGATAATCTTATACAGTTAATATAAAAATTCTTTTGGTAATTTTATACAACGAATCCAAATAGATTTTTTTTGATAATTTTATACAGTGAATTCAAAGAGCTTTTTTGATAATCTTATACAGTTAATATAAAAAATATTTTGGTAATTTTATACAACGAATTCAAATAGATTTTTTTTGATAATTTTATACAGTGAATTCAAAGAGCTTTTTGATAATCTTATACAGTTAATATAAAAATTCTTTTGGTAATTTTATACAACGAATTCAAATAGATTGTTTTTGATAATTTTATACAATGAATTCAAAGAGCTTTTTTGATAATCTTATACATTTAATATAAAAATTCTTTTGGCAATTTTATACAACGAATTCAAATAGATTTTTTGGGGATAATTTTATACAGTGAATTCAAAGAGCTTTTTTGATAATCTTATACAGTTAATATAAAAATTATTTTGATAATTTTATACATCGAATTATTTCATTCTTATCACCCCTGGCTATAAATATAATCGTTCAAGCCTTTGTGATCATACGCAGTACAAACTATGCTTAAAACATTGCAATAAATATTGAGAGAGACTATTGAGGCATTCTCACAAAACATTTACAAAGCTGGCAGCAAGAAACAATTAGTAACCAAACAGGGTCAAATATAAGGTTTCCCTCCATAATCTTTTTTCATAATTGTTTTTTCGTATTCAAACATCGCATTCTTTTTGTCATTAACTGATAAATGCGACTTTATTTAGCAACTCCCTATAATATCTCTTCCTGTCAAGTCGGTGCAAAAGATTTTGCCGGTTTATAAAAGGAGCCTTTTAAATCACTGTAATTTATTTCATGTATATTCAAATGACCATGGTTAATTTATGACTTTTTATTTCAGATTATTAAAGCCTAATTAATATGTTTCTGCAATATTTTTACTCATGTTGACTCGAAAACGACTTTCTTTAGCCGACGGAAAGGAAGCCATGTTCCATCATGATAATGCTCATCCTTACACAGCACTACTGACCAAGGATTTGGTTGTGAAATATTGCCTCATCCTACATACTTTCCTAAACTAGCTCCCTCAGATTATCACTTATTTCGAGAATTAAAAAAAAAAACCCAAAAAAACATTCAGATGGCCTTAGGTTAATATTACGAGATGAGATTGAACATAAGTTAAATTCAGATTGTACCTCTAAACCTACAGAATTTTACAAGCGAGGCATTTATAAGCTCGTTGACAGATGGAATCTAGTTATACAGAGCAAAGGCCATTATTGCTATGAATAAAGACTTAAGAAAATACAAGCTATATCTATATATCTATAAAAGTGAAAGTGTCTGCCTGTCTGCCTGTCTGTGTCTGCCTGTGTGTCTGTCTGTGTACATTTCCCTACGCAATAACTCTGTCAAATTTGAGTCTACAATGCCGGGCTGAAATGCTAGTATAGTCATATAAATAAAATAGAAATTAATGAAACATTAAAATAATAGAACGGTCACTAGATAGCAAGTGCTAACTAAAACATAAAGTTAAATTTTTATGACATGCCCCAGCTTATTATAAGCACTCCAACCTCCCCATGTTAAGAACGGCTTTTGGAATAACCACTGTGAAAAATTTCCCCCACTCTTTATCTGTGCCTAAATCAAAACGCGGATTCCATGAACAAAGCTTCTTTCTTAGAACTGCGCGCCTGTGGAACTCTGTTCCGTTTGCCTGCTTCCCACCTGACTACAACTTGGATGTGTTCAAGTCCAATGTTAACAAATTCCTAATGAACCGCCCCCTTAAGTAAACACTTCATCAAATCTCCACACTAACGTAATGTACTTGCAATAACCCTTATCCCTGAGTTGCTTCTGGGCCTTGATAAGTGGTGATCACTGTGTAAACCCCCCCCCAACCTCCCCATGTTAAGAACGGCTTTTGGGAATATTCCCCCTCCCAACCTCGAAAGCCATTCTTAACATGGGGAGGTTGGGGAGGGGGTTTATTCCGAAAGCCGTTCTTAACATGGAGAGGTTGGGGTGTTTATGCTGAGGCAAGTCATAAAAATTGAACAAAATGAATAGAGTTTTGTGAATGAAAATAGAGAAACAGAAATTTTATAAGAAAATATTTTATACAAGAAATAAGAATATAAAAGTTACTTTCAGTCATTTATACACAAATACGTGTTTACCAAATAAATTTCGGTTAAAATTTTAGTCAAAATATGCATAGTGTGAATATATGCATATGTGAATAATATACATATATGAGCATTTGGCAGCGTGGCATTGTGTATGTGTGTGTGTGCATTGTTTTATTTTGTTTTTGTTAATGTGCATATAGCTGTGAGTAGCAATTCGTTTCTGTTTGCCTGACTGTTGCTAGTGTGCAGAAATGTGCCCACGAGATGAAAAATGCTGGTGTGTGAGTCATTGAGTTTTTTTTTTTACACCTTCTCCGGCCAAAAAGACACGGAGAGTGGGAGGCTGTTGAGCAGCCGTTCGTGCAGGTGCAGCTGGTGACAACTTATCTTGTTGACTCTTTCTCATGGGAGTTTCTAACTTTGCTTTGGCTTACTATTTTCACAGAGACGTGTTACTTCTTGAGGTTGGAAATGATTTCTATTTGTTCAAAATACTTTCAGTTAACATCTTGCCGTGAAAATTTCTCTACTTTGGAGAGCGAGGAGGAAAGTGAATTAAAACGAAACGGTGTGTGTGTGGGGGGGGAGTGGGTAAGGAAAGAGATTAGCAACTAAAGACATTTGCTTTTTAGCGTTCGTTGGAATCGCTTGCCATTCAGCCACTGCATTTTTTTTTTTTTTTTTCTCATTTTTGCATTTTTTGTTTCTCTTTGCAGTTGGCTGCTTGTGAATTCTGTTGATCCTGCCGGACAGTTAAAATGGTTGGTCGATGAATTACAAAAAGCAGAAGATCACGGTGAAAAGGTAAAAAAAAACAAAAAACACACGTCGGCCTAATAAACATGCAGTCAGTTTAATGATGAAAATAATTTAAATTTGTACATAACAAATCAATGAAAATGCTGTTTCATACCAAAGTGTGACAGACCAATGAAAATACCATTTTAAACCTATGTGTGACAGACTGACGAAAATGATATTTTAGACCAAAGTGTGACAGACAAAAAAGTAAATATTTACTTGCTGCCCACCACATTAAGATGTGACACAAGGTCAGAAGGTGGGGATGTCAAGCCAGCGCCCCTAAAGAAAGGGCACTGGTGCATCGCTATTGGCATTTCCTGGCAGGGCTGCATCAGACAACTTGCCCCATCCAAAAGCCAGGTGGCAAGGCCTAGGAGGGCAGACTTCCTAGGTAATACCTAGGTGTCATACCTTAGTCCGACAGGTACTGGGCTATGTAAATTGATTTGTCGATGACAGATTCTTGACTGGTACTTTCTACCCAGGTTTCCAAGCAACCGAAGCAGCAAGGCGACCAGCCTTGAAACATTAAAAATAATGAGAGAGTATAAGCATAAGTATGAGAGACCAATAAAAATGCTACTTCAAACATAAATGTGACAGACCAACGGAAATGCCGTTGCAAACCTAAGTGTGACACACTAATGAAAATGCTATTTCAAATTTAAGCATGACACACCAACAAAAGTTGACGCTTGTCCAGAATCCCCCCATTTCTACGAAAAACAAAAATAAAGAAAAATCTGTATGCTGTACACATTCGCGACAGAAAGAAAATATCGAACACCAAAATCACATAAATTGCACAAGTAGTTTTATTTTTAAATAAGAAAATAATTCTTAAATGAATACAAGTTTTTCTAATGCCCTCCTCCCAATGTTAAGAATGGCTTTCTAAAAAATTCGCAACAGTTTGAATTGTTTAGAATTATCTCCCTTGTTCCTTGAGACTGTTTTCAAGATGGCGTCATGAGATATTTGCTCAGTTTAGCTATAAAAATTTGATTTTCTTAATTAAAAATAAAACTACTTGATTAATTTACATGATTTTTTGTGTGCACTATTTTCTTTCCATCACGAGCAAGTACATCATACAGATTTTTCTTCAGTTTTAATTTGCATGGAGAAATTTTGAACAAGCCCCCACCCTCACCTCCTCCATAAAAAAACTAAAAAAATCCTTTGTGACACAATCAAGTCCTTATGGCAGTCGCAAATTTGAGAGGAACTCTTGTTTAGATAACACTAAAAAAAAAAAAATACCTGGGATCTTGGGGAGGCATTGCCATTCAAATCCCAGAGAAGACCAATAGTCGTTGTAAACGAGAAATCAATGGTAAGTAGCAGTTGAGATAACATAAAATCATTTGCAATAGTTGTCAAAAGAGGTAGAGAATACTGGAAATCTTGGGAGACTTATTGCCACTTGGACTCTAGGGAACACCACTGGTTATTGTCAGTAGCGACCACTGATGATGACCTGTATGAGAATTCCTAATGAATAAATAATAATAATAATAATAATAATAATAATAATAATAATTAGCGGGGCCTGTGGAAATTCCACAGGGGACTCATTTATATGTAATATATTGATGTTGGCATTCTGTAGATGTTCAGTGTAAAAGGGAGACGCTCTGATATCATTGCAGCTTTTTTTAAAACTGCAAAAGTATTTATCTAAGCTAGCAGGGACGCCCGGCAAAGCCTGGTCGTAAGTTACGCTTAAATATGATATTTTAATTCTTGCAGATTTCATATATATTATTATGGAGTCAATGTTCTATCGATTTTTATATATTATAAAGTTTCGATTTCAAAAATAAAAATAAAAAATCTATCCATATGACTTGGGTGCATTAGCTTGAATCAAAACCAAAATAAAAACATGAAAAAAATAAATGTATATATATATATATATATATATATATATATATATATATATATATATATATATATATATATATATGAACAAATGATTAATAAAACATGTTAAAAAACATCTTAAAAAGAGTTAAAAAGGAAGCACACTCTATTTCCGTTTCGGTTTTATTGAGCTTTTACATCTGGTTGAGATTACTTTACTTGTAAATATTAACTCTTTAATATTTATAATATATTTTAAGTTTACCATTTTGATTACCTTGGTAAACTTATTGTAATTTATATATATATATATATATATATATATATATATATATATATATATATATATATATATATATATATATATATATACACGTTTTTATTTTTTTAGGTTAAGTTACATTATTGTTTTTTTGGCCGTCTGTAGCTTCCTCAGACTTTTACAGAAATGTTCGCTATTTTGGGATGAAAGAGTGGAAGAGTGAATGAGGTCAGGGGGTTGCGAGGAGGGCGGAAGAAAGAGAGGAAGGGAACAAGGGGGGGGAGGTGGGAGGGGGCGCTTGGTATGTCGGTAATGTTTTAATTTGGGGGTTTAAGGAACTTGGGTGGGAAGTTCATTTCTGGTGTGCCTGAGGGCATAGGGATACATGGAGAGGAAGGGGAATATGTTTGAGGGTGGGAGGAGGGGGGTTACTTTAAAATTCGAATCTTAATGTTAACGTTTTTATGCGTCTTGTTGGTGAGATGATTTCTTGGTAAGTATGTCTTGACCTGTTGGGTGTTCGCTTATGTTTGGAGGCGGGGGGGGGCTATGATTCGGTTTATTTATTTTTAGTTTTTATTTTGTTGTTAATTGTGTGGAGGGTTAGCTAGCGGTCGCGGGCACAGGTACACACATGCGCACGTACACACATATATACTTAAAAGAAACGGTCACATGTACACATAAAAAAATAGAATAAAACGCATATTTGCTCTACAACAGTATTGAGCACTTTCTTCAGTTTTTATTAATTATCATTTCCACTATATATATATATATATATATATATATATATACATATATATATATATATATATATATATATATATATATATATATATATATATATATACACTTGTGCCCGATATTATTCATACCCCCCTTGAAAATTGAGTTTATTAGGTGTAACTTTTGTAAGAATTTATTGTTTACGTCCATATTGATACATATTCTTAATAAACCTCTTCTGATCATTTTCGTCATTTTAAAATCTCGGGATACTTATAATAAAAGAAATATACAGCTATTTATAAAATCTGCAATGTTCAAAAATAATCATACCCCCTTATTTTTTCAGTATTAATCGAGTTTCTGACTGTTTGTTTTCTGTTTGATTCTTATTTTGAATGCTTTTATACAACCTTTGATTAATTTCATTTCGTTTTTTGCATTTTTCAGAAATTAAAATGATATCAACTGAAAACCAATAAAAGAATAAAAATTATTAGAATGGGGAAGAAAAAAGAGCTTAGCAATGATCTTAGGACTAAAATTGTGAATTCACATAAGGATGGTTTAGGTTACAAGTCAATTTTCAAGAAATTTGAGGTCCCTACAGCAACAGTACAGAGCATCATCAAAAAATTCCAGAGCCACCACACAACAAACAACTTGATTGGTGGAGGAAGGAAAAGGAAACTGTCTGCTAGAGCCACCAGGAATATTGTAAGAAGTGTTAATGCAAATCCAACCACCACTAATAAGGACATTTTAGAAAATCTGGAGTCTTCTGGCATAAAAATATCAAGGCAAACATTGCAAAGGACTCTGCATGAAAATGGTCTGAAAGGAAGAAGACCAAGAAGGACTCCATTGCACACCGGAAAACACCTTGCAGCACGTCTAAAGTTTGCTAGGACCCATGTGAATTCTCCAGAGTCCGTTTTCTCAAGTATTTTGTGGACTGACGAAACAAAAATTGAATTGTTTGGCCATATGGATGCTTCTTACGTTTGAAGGAAGAAAGGAGAAGCTTACAACCCAAAGAACACCATACCCACGGTGAAATATGGTGGTGGTAACCTAATGTTTTGGGGCTCCTTTTCGGCTAGTGGTCCAGGTAGTTTGGTCAAGATAGATGGAACCATGAAGAAGGAGCAATATTTGGAGATACTCAAGAAAAACATTAGACAGGATGCGGAGAAGCTCCATTTAGGACCAAACTGGGTCCTTCAACAGGATAATGATCCACAACATACTGCCAAAATAGTCAAGAAATGGTTTGAGGATGATCAAATTAATGTTTTGGAATGGCCTAGCCAGAGTCCCGACCTGAACCCTATCGAAAACCTCTGGCACATATTGAAAACTGAGGTTAAAAAGCGGAAACCTAGAAATTTGAGGGATTTGGAGAACTACTGCATTGAAGAATGGTCAAAAATCAGTGTTGATGCTTGTAAAAACCTTGTTGATAAATATCCCAAACGGTTACAGGCAATTATTCAGAATAAAGGGCATGCTATTGACTATTAGTAAGAGAGGTATGAATAATTTTGAACTAGTGCCATTATTGTTTTTCTTTGTATAATGTTTAAAACTTGCATAATTTATTTATTTGTTGAGTTTAAATTAAATGCTTATGCTTGATTTATTGTTTGAAATCCCTTTAATATTGTCTACCTTCTGATTTGAGCAATATTCTTATAGAAATCTCAAAGATCCGAGGGGTATGAATAATATCGGGCACAAGTGTATATATATATATATATACATAACTTGAGTTTCTTCAGCCATAATCGAAACCGAAACTAAAACTTATGAAGAATTCTTGATAAAATTTTTTATAAAAAAAATAAATGACTTAAGTCCAACAGCTATAATCGAAACCGAAACCAAAACTTATGAAGAATTCTTGGTAAAATCATTTATGAAAAGAAATGGAAGTACATAACAATTAAACAACACTGATGTAAGCGTGACACAAAAAATAACAAACACGCTATTGTATTAATGTATAGATAAGAGGTGGAGAGTACTGGAAATTTGGGGAGACTTGTTGTCACTCAGACTACAGAGAACACCACAAGTTGTTCTCAAAAAGAAATCTTTCATGATGACTTGAGTGAAAACTCCTAGTGAGTAAATTATACTAACAGGAAATGAAAATGAGAAGATAAGAACCTACATGGGCGATGTATATGACCCGTGAAAGGAGATAGCTACAAAAACACATGTTAATGGTTTGAAAAAAAGGACACTTGAATAGAGAAACGAAATGGTTACTAACAGCTTCACAAAATAAATTGATCAGACCAAACTATATTAAAGTTAAAATACATATAACATAGGAAAATAGTAAATGTAGACTCTGTGGACAACATCAATAACAAAACACTCTCTCAACTGCACAAATTTTTTTTCTCGGCTGTTCACATTCACTGTGTTTTTTTGTTTATTTTTTTACATAGGAGTCACCATTTATCAAAGCCACTCGAGGATAAGGGTTATTGAGTGTACAGTAATCAATGGGTAATATCATAGTAATCGTTATTAATGGAAATTTGGTAATTTGGATTACTTAAAGGGGCGGTTCATCAAGAATTTGTTTATGTTGAACTTGAAGACAACCAAGTTCTAGTCAGCTGGGAAACAGGCAAATGAAAGAGAGTTCCATAGGCGTGCAGTTTCAAGAGAGAAGCTTTGGTCGCGGAGTCTACGTTTTGATTTAGGCCTGTGCCTAAATCAAAACGTAGATTCCACGAACAAAGAGTGGGGAAAGTTAGTGACAGTGGTTTCAGCTAGACGGATGTTTTTCATGAAAGATTGATGAGGGGGAACCAGAAATTGGAGCTTAGATGAGCACTTGCCATGGAAATAACGATAAAACAAAAATGATATTCTGTTTAAATAACAGATAAAGAAATCTCCATTATAAAAATAAAAACAGACAAAAAGTGTCAAATTTGAAAAAGAAAAAAATCAGATTTTTTAAATAAACAATTTAGATTTATTACTTTTGTATGTTATTAAAAAAAAAAAACTTTAAAAAATATTTTGTGCTTTTTAATATTTTTTTTTTTAATCTTATTGTCTTTCAGGTCTATATTATTGGACATGTTTCTCCAGGCGACTGGGAATGCCTTTTGGAATGGCAACGAAATTATTTCAATATTCTCAGCAGGTAATATATTCATATTTGAATAAAATAAAATATGCATCAAGTGCGCTTGAAAGCCAAATCACAACGTAATATTAGCAAAATAAACAAATGTTTTACTTGTTTGAAATTGATAATTTAAATATAGTTCGGAGCTAAACTCCATCCTTAGTATGTTGTATTCTTTCTTCTTTTTTTTTTACTCTTCTTCTTTCTTGCCATTTTGTAAAGTTGGAGGAAGAAAAGTCCGTTTGTAAAGAGCCGCGCGTTGTTTTCAACGGTTGTATTTTGAAATGTTAGAACTGTGCGTTGGCAACGCAAGATTAACGTTAAGGGTGTGAGTTCCGTTATAGAAACGTTGATTTAATTTGATGCACTTGATGTGTATTTTATTTTATTCAAATTAAATCAACGTTTCTATAATGGAACTCACACCCTTGACATATTCATATTTATTTTTATTTGTTTATTACTAGCAGAGCTACCTGACAATGCCAGGGGCAAAAGTGTAGCATATTTCTATTAGAACTTCTATCTCTATTAGGATACGCATTCAAGAATCCATGAATAATGTAGAAATAATCTAAGGAAATGTAACTTCAGTGTCTGCCCATGCATGTCACTCATTTTGCTAGCTTAGAAATGTAATGTTATTATTTTTAAAATGTAACGTTGTTATAACTTTCGAAATATAATGTAATTACTTTTAAAATTTAATGTAGTTACTACTTTAAAAATGTAACGTTGTTATTACTTTTAAAATGTAACGTCATTATTGCTTTTAAAATGTAACGTTATTATTGCTTTTAAAATGTAACATTCTTATTACTTTTAAAATGTAACTTATTATTGCTTTTAAAATGTAACGTTCTACTTAAATTTCTGATTATGAGCGATTAGTATCTTTGTATTTGGTTTAATATTTTTTAAATGATTACCTCGTGTAGAGATAGTCACCATATTTTGAAAAGGTCTTGAGTGTTCGTTTATGAAATAAGATGAGTAATCCAGAATAATGGATTGGTCAGCTCTCAGCCAATGAGAATTGGTGGAATTAGAGAAGGAAGAATTTATCATTTTTGAATCGGCAAATTGAAAGATAATGTTATGAGTTTCTGATACAGTTACGAAGGGTGCTGGGACAATATGTATATTTCCTCCTGGTGATAACTGGGAGTGGTAGGAGAACTTTAGATCTAAAGGGAAAAATTGGAACTACTTCTCTATAGATTCTGCAATTGTGACGGTGTTGCTCCTAGAATGTAATGTAGGATTTTATTTTAATGACTAAATGTGTCTAAAATATTGTTCTAAAGTTACATAAGATAGACATGATAAATTTGTATGTGCCATCTGTTGTTGTAAACCTAAACTACTTTGGTCCAGAGAGGAATTTCTGCAAACGTTTTATTATATCTGGAGATGTAACATTGTTATTACTTTTAAAATGTAACGTTATTATTATTTTTAAAATTTAACGTCGTTATTACTTTTAAAATGTAATGTTGTTATTACTTTTAAAATGTAACATTGTTATTATTTTTAAAACGTAATATTGTTATTATTTTTAAAATGTAAGGTTTTATTACTTTTAAAATTCAACGTCGTTATTACTTTTAAAATTTAACGTTGTTATTATTTTTAAAATGTAATGTTATTATTTTTAAAATGTAATGTTATTATTTTTAAAATGTAATGTTATTATTTTTAAAATGTTATTATTTTTAAAATGTAATGTTATTATTTTTAAAATGTAATGTAATTATTTTTAAAATGTAATGTTATTATTTTTAAAATGTAATGTTATTATTTTAAAAATGTAATGTTATTATTTTAAAATGTAATGTTATTATTTTTTAAATTTAATGTTATTGTTCCCCCGACAAAAGGTAAATTCATCCTTGTCTGTTCGTCCGTTCGTCTGTCTACACTTTTCTCAATAACTACACTTTGGAATTTTTTAAAATTTTGTACAAACATTAAACATGATATGAGTAAAAATGTAACAGAACAGATTTTCTCAGGAAAACTCCAGTTGCCTCCCCTAGGATAGCTTTTCGGGTTAAAATGGCTAAAATTGACAGTTTTGTGATTATTAAAAAAAAAAATTGATGCCTTGGATTTTTATAAAACTTTCTGAAAAGTTGTAACTAACTGATTTCTATATAATTTTGTTTGTCTATACTTCACGATAACTCTTGGGTGTGCCTCAGGGGCTCTTTTAGGGCTAATAAAAACACTCCATTTTTGGAACTATTTTACCATTTTTGTCCAAAATTTTCTGTGTGTATGTCTATTTAGCAGTTTTGCATGGTGCTGAACTCAAATTTATATATGTTAAGGCCTTGGGGACTTTTGGGGCTAAATGGGGTGGGGTGAGGGAGATCGCCAAATGATGGACTTAGTCATTTCTTTTTTTGCATGGTGCAGAACTCAAATTTACATATGTTAAGGCTTAAAACTGCACTGTTTGTTCATTTTCACCAGGATTTGATGTCCTCTGAGAAATTTTAGGGCTTAATAGGGAGGGGGGGGGCAATGCTGAACTTAGTCATTTTTTTTATGCCTCGTTCACTATGTATGCCTGCTTCACTTGTTTTTTTTTTAGTCCAATTTTAATTTTGATTTTTCAATTAATTTTTCATTGAATTAGCCGACAGAAAAAAACATATTGGTGCTTCTGCATTTATAAACCGCGATTTTCATGAAGTTACTCGGGTGTGCCTAACAGATGACAAAAATAATCGGAAATGGCTGGGAAAGCCTTATTACAAAAAATACAAATTTTTACAACCACCACCATCACCCTCCCCATGTTAAGAATGGCAACGACCACAGAAATTCATTAAGTAATACATTGGAAAATAATGTCTTAATATACAGAAAACTACTTCACCGTTTCCGGTTCTTCCCGTCATCCGCCTGGCACACCTGAGTAACTTGGTAGAAATCATGGATTTATAAATACAGAAGTACCAACATATATTTTATTGAGAAAATTAGCCAGAGTTTGCGCAAAAAAAAATAAATAAAAAAATCATAAGACACTTTCGTTTGGCCCCTCCCAGCGTTTTCTGCAAACCACTCCGATTCTGATGATTAGTTCTTATATTGCATAATTACCAAATGTAGAAATATGTGTAGATTTTGTTAATATTCCTTATCGCGACTCTTTTTTCAGTTTGTAGATACATGTAATCTATTCACATAATTATCTTTTCATTTTTCGTAACAGATACAAAAACACTGTGGTTGCACAATTCTTCGGGCACACACACACGGATAGCTTCCAGGTTTCTTACAATCAACAAACTTCTCAACCGGAAACGATCGCTTACATTGCAGGAAGTGTCACCCCACATACGAGATTGAACCCGGGTTTCCGTATCTACCACATTGATGCAGATCGAAAGGGCAACAAACAAAGCACGTGGGTAAGTTCTGTGCGGACAACCATAATCTCTCCACTCTGCCCTAATCCACTCAAATCATTGGACTATTACGATCTTATTTTAGTTATGTTTTAATCAACTATCTGTCACTATTAAATCAAACCTTTTTTTATCTTTTTTACTTGAAGGGTTTAAGGTTAGGAATTTTCCACGTTTCACCTCGTCAGTATTCGTCAGGCTATAGCTCTTCATGATCATCATCTTGCGGCACCAACCAAGATTGAACTCACTACACCCTTCCAGTATTACCTATCTGTCATTAGCACCCAAAAGATCTTCCTTAGAAATAAAATGTATCTTATTGTATCCTATCTGGAAAAGTTAACTTTTGTGATCGATTGTGAGATGATGGATGCCTCCACAGTACAAATGATGATGGATGCCTCCATGGTACAAATGATGATGGATGCCTCCACAGTACAAATGATGAAGCAAGTTCATCTGTGGCACGTGCACAATGCCCAGCAAACTGAACATGTCTCTTACAAACTGAGGTTGATACCCTTGGTAAATCTCCATATATCATTTCTACAGTTGGGAGTTTGGCCATGAGAGATTTAGTACTCTTCTCAAAAGACATGTGTAACATCCATCCAAATGACGCTGTTGTTTTGCTGAAAGAGTCCAAGTTTCAGATCCATAGAGTAAGATTGGCTCATTAAGAACGCGGAAGACTTGGATTTTGAATTTGCGAGCAAGATTGGATTTCCAGATCTTCTCCATTTTGTTATAAGCAGTCCATGCCATGCCCTTTCTAATGTTAAAGTAATGTGGAGACTACTAGTATTTAGGATCACACATCAGGAACTCTTTACTTTTACATTAGAAATGGGATGGCATGGCATAGATCTTACTATCTAGTTTTACTGATGTATCGATCACTGGTGAAGTAAATACTAAAAATAGATATATAAAATTTCATGTGGATACATAAAATAATAATAATAATAATAATAATTATAATTATAATTATAAGAAGAAAAAGAAGAAGAAGAAGAAGAAGAAGAAGAAGAAGAAGAACGATGATGGCACAACCAAGAGAACTGGTACACCAAAAGTGAAAAGTGCCTATTGCCCCCTTCCCTTCTTCTCTTTCTTTTTCCTCTCCTCCCTTTCCCTCTCCATCCTCCATTTCCTTTTCCACCCCTCCTCCTCTTCAAAAAAAAAAAAAAAAAAAAAACTGGTATCAGCACGACTGGAACAAATTTTCACAGCTTGTATAGAAAAGTTTCAAGTTTTTGTGTGCAACGTTTGGCATTTTTATCAACTACAAAAACAAATTAGGACTTGGCAACAAAAATTGCAAGAAAAGGGATACTTATGCATACCTAAATCACCAGGACGGCCATCAACATCAGCAGAGACAGTGGAGCAGGTTCATGGAGCCTTTTTGCATACTCCTCTGAAAAAGTGTTAGAAGAGCATGTGTGGAACCCCAAATTCCATAAACAAGAGTTTGGCAGATTCTGAGGAATTTAGTAATCAGTTTTCTACATCATTGATGGTGGCTCGTTGGCACAGCTTCCATGAAGAGACTGATCTGAAATCCTTGGTTTTCTCTCAGCTCAAAAACGTGATGCCATTCTTCATCATCTCTGTTTGGTCTATGATGTTTAACTTCGGCCCCCTGTCTCAACTTTATATCATCTATCTTTCATTCAACCCTGGAAACGATTCTGCTTTACAAATTTGGCTTATCATGCACTAAATGCAACCCTTACCAAAATGTACACTAGCTAACTTAATTGCTACTGATGTAGGGTCCCTAGATGTAAAAATTGTAAGGTTGTCACAATATAATTTTGGTTTTATTTTATTTTTTCAGACTGTGGTGGACCATGAAACGTACATTTTGAATTTAACTGAGGCCAACATATCCAAAAAAGCTGAATGGAAATTAGAATATACCGCAAAGGTTGGTTCAGTTTAATTATCCGCAAGTTGTTGCCATTTTATTATTTTTTCAATTGCAAATATTGTAGCGTGAAGTCACAAATGAAAATGCAAATCCTTAAATGTTTTTTAGCCTTTATATGTCATGATCTATTTAGTATTTAAAAAAAAAAAGTTCCCTCTGGAATCAGCTAATGCAGTTGCCAGGCAATTTGAGAAGCTGGTGGTGAATGCTGACCTAGGTGTGTCAGAAATTTCGTGAAAAATAGTGAATAATTCCACCCGTCTTTCCAAGCTTATAACTACTCAAAAAATGTAATTCAAGCCCTAATTCTTTTTTCACTTAAAGGAGCAAGGACCAAGGTTTCATTAAAAAAAAAAAAAAAAAAAAAAAACGTGTTTTTTTTTTTAAAGGTTTTAAACTTCGGACTTTACAGGTAAATTTCTGAAAAACACTACTTTTTTTTTGTTTTAAATTTGAATATATTATTCATTGACCTTTTCTCTTCAATTTGTGATATATAACACTTTGGTGAGTAAATTAATTATTTACTTTTTAATAGACATTTCAAACTGGGAGGCGTGAATTATTCGAGCCCCTGTCTTTCCAAGCTTATAACTACTCAAAAAATGTAATTCAAGCCCTAATTTTTTTTTAATTAAAGGAGCAAGGACCAAGGTTTCATTAAAAAAAAAACACAAAAGAAAAAACAAACAACGTGGTTAAAAAAAAAAAGTTTTAAACTTCGAACTTTACAGGTAAATTTCTAAAAAAACACTACTTTTTTGTTTTAAATTTGAATATATTATTTATTGAACTTTTCTCTTCAATTTGTGATATATAAAACTTTGGTGAGTAAATTAATTATTTACTTTTTAATAGACACTTGAAAATGGGGGGGAGGCGTGAATTAAAAAAAACGTTTGTCTAAAATATTATATTCGGTTTATTGGAAAGAGCATAAAATTTCACATTGACCCAGAAAATATCGTAAAAATAGAATCAATAGAAAAATTTTGATAGATTTTTAAAGTTTAAAAATTGAAAAATATTGAGTTCGTAAAATTCATTACTGTTTTTTTTTTTAAATAAAAAAAAATATTTCTATTACTTTTAAAACAATTTTAATATTTTATTTTGGAAGTATAATCCATAAAGAAAATAAACAACCCACTTTTAAAAGATAAATTACGATATTTTTATATTTTATTCGCAGTTTCGTGTTAGGGGTGTCAAAAATTCCTACAAAAATTTGCTGACATGTATATTGAATTTACAAAGTTTCATTTTATTTTAAATTAAATTTGGAGCATAAAGTAAGGAAAAAATTAAGTTAAATAGTAAAACGAGATATGGTTGTTTTGGCATCTGAATTTTTTTTTAAGCCTTGTATTCTATATATATATATATATATATATATATATTTTTTTTTTTTTTTTTTTTACTCTGGCGTTTTTCTCCCAGAAAATTGTCTGCGCTTTTATTAATTTCTAATTTATACTCGTAAAATATTCAGTTTAGACCAAACAGAGTTAGTTCCCTTTTTAAATATACTGGCAGTGTTTTATAAGGGAAGCAATTCTAGTAAATTACACGTAAATTTACCACCATAAGTGTTTGAAAATATAAATAGATTTTTAAAAATGTCTAAATTAGTGCCTGTATCCCATGCTACGCTAGGTGTAGCAGAATTTTTGTAGGAATTTTTAACACACCTAACACGAAACTGCGAATAAAATATAAAAAAACTCGTAATTTCTCTTTTAAAAGTGGGTTGTTTATTTTCTTTATAGATTATACTTCCAAAATAAACTATTAAAGTTGTATAAAAAAAAGTAATAGAAATATTATTTTTTTTATTTTTAAAAAACAGTAATGAAATTAATTGAATTTTACGAGTTCAGTATTTTTTTGAAATGACTATTAAAAAAGAAAATAACTAATTTATGTACCAAAGTTTTATATATCACAAATTGAAAATAAAAGATCAATAAATAATATATTCTAATTTAGAACAAAAAAAATAACAGTTTTTTGGAAATTTACCTGTAAAGTCCGAAGTTTAACACCTTTTTTTATTTTTAAACCACGTTGTTTGTATTTTTTTTTAATAAAACCTTGGTCCTTGTTCCTTTAATTGAAAAAAAAAAAAGGGTTTGAATTACATTTTTCGAGTAGTTATGAGCTTGGAAAGGCAGGGGGTCGAATTATTCAATATTTTTCACGAAGTTTAAGACGCACCTAATGCTACGCCATAACATTTTAGTTTTTTTAGGCGATTATATGTAAACAGCCTAAAAAAGCAAACAAACAAACAATATTTTACACTTTAGATCGCTTCCGCATATAAATTTAAGAATTTGTTAATTCCTTACATCAAGTGACTTCATGCCTAGTTGCGAGCGATTTCCATAAAAAAGTTATATATAAATGCAAGAGAAGTAACTGAAGAAAACTCCTTTTAGCCGGTCACTGTTTTCATCACATTCTTCCTTGTATTTTAATACACCTTTCTCCTACTTGCCAACCATTCTAATGTCTTCATACCGTTAGTCGTTTTGGTGCTTATGTAGATTGGTGGTCTTTTAAACCAACGCATTTCAGGTGAAAACATTATTATAGACATACATCTCATGTCGAAATCAGTATAAATTCAAAAACTTTATGAAAAATGATCCAGTGGAAAATATGCTAGATGTATATTTAACAAAAAAAAAAAAAAAATCACTCATAATTACATTCTAACATTTTATGTTAAAAAATGGCAGACCCTTAATTTAAGTCACTTGAAGTCAAGAGAAATAAGTCAGTTTATGATACTGAATTGGTTGCACAACTCTTCCACATTAAAACATACAATAAAACTCGATAATTCGATAGATTCTGTTTTTACTTGTAATCATTTTTTTACTGGATCCTTTTTCGTAATTTTTTGGAATTCATACTAATTTCAACCCAGCATACAAGTACGTAATGATATTTTCACTTGAAATGCGTTAGTTTCAAAGATCATTAATCTACACAAGCACCCTTGTTTCGGTCAGTATATCTTTTAAAAAATAAATCAAAAAGTAAATATAGGCTTCTGATATGTCTTTAACTATTTGTAACAGTTTTTTCCATTGAGACTACATCGTTTAGTGCAGGTTACTTTCTTATCAGGAAGTCGTTTGAATGATTTTCCAGATTAGTCAACAAAGCAAAAAAGAGGATAAAAAAAATAAATACATAACAACTAAATGTTACCAAAGGCAAGGTAAGTTATTCTTCTACCTATCTGCATAAGTTTTTTGTGCATTAAAATGCTTGTAAAAATAAAGATACATACATGCATGATGATTGCTGCATCTTTCCAGATGATCGGTTGGCCCTGTTGGTGGGGCATTAGAATATGCCGACTGCCCCCCTGCAGAGAGTAAAAGTCCCTCAATGGGGGTCCTGGATATGACCTTGAACTATATCCAGTGGTGAGGCCCCAGCTTGTGAGCTTTGGGGAGTGTGGAGCCACCCTTTAATTACCATTGCTCCCAGGTCCACTCTGACCCGGAGTGGTAGTACCTGTTAGGGTCCCAACTATGGGTTAAATAGAAACCGACATGAAAACAACAAATATATTCTATTAAAAAAATTTTTCTTCAAAATCTTTGGATTCGGCATTAAATAACCCGAAAAGGGTTGATATGCCGTAAAACAAAAACAACCAATCAACCAGATGATCGGTGTTACACTGAGTTCTCCCAATCATGTCGTCCATGACATCTCAGATGACCCTGCACTCCCGCCGCAGATTTACACATCTTGGAGCATATGTGATATACAAATTGAGCAATTTCCATCGATTTGACTTCCTCTAGAGGTTGAAGCGTATTCCTATGAACAACAACATGTCTCCTTAAAACAGCAGTAGACTTGCAAACTTTGCTGCATCTAGAAGTGTAAGCCATTTTGAGTTTCAGAACAGTTTCAGATAGTTCGCTGTTACACACAAGTCCTGGTAGGTGACTTGTTTGTAGTAGACAGTTCCACAGAACAAAATATTCTTACCGTGTCGAAACCCGGGAAAAGAACATGTGAAATTGCTCCAGAAAAGATTTAATATTTATGAAGCAATTCTGGTTTCTGATTGGTTGGTAGCAGAACGTGAATTTATTTGATTCGTCAGTTCTTAGCAGCATCGTTTATAAATAGAATCGTCCGACTGTGTGGGATCATACCCCATTATCACTCCAAAATATTGCAACAATATTAAACAGATTGTTTGGTTCAGACTAATAGGTGCAAAGTTGACCTGGACAAGAGTTTTGTGTGATTTAAGGTGGTTGACGTAGCCAGCTTTTGACAAAAGCACTCATTCACAAGTGTTGTCGCATTTCCAGCTCTGTGTGTAATGGTTAAGGTCATCAATTAAACCTTTGTGAAGCTTTTGCTCCAGATTGCTGTGGGCCTGCTTTCATTTCTCTAGAGCATACATACAAACATACGTACATACATACATATTGTATTGTTGGATATTAGAATAAGTTTTTAAATTTAGTAATCAGTTTTCTACATCATTGATGGTAGCTTGTTAGCACAGCTTCCATGAAGAGATTGATCTTCATTGTACATGGTTGTCATGTTAGAAAGAAAAAGAAAATTGTAATCTAATTAGAACTATATTCGAGCATCAATAATGGTTTAAAAATCAAAAATTAAGCCAAATACTGGTAGAACATTACAAGTTTATATAGAATCTCTTCCCTTAAGAGTTCAAAAAGCATAAATTATAATAAATTTATGCAAATTAACAAACATCTTATTCACAATATTTCAAACAACAACAAAGAAGTGACTTTTCTCTTGTGTCACCAAATTTAAAGGAAATAACTTTTTTTGTTCTTTTGTTTTCATTATTCTTTTTTTTATATGTTTTCACTTTCTTCATTTTTATTCTTTTTGTTTTTTTTTTTTAGTTATTTTACTTTTACATTTTGACTTTCTTTTTCCTTTTTCTTTCTTTTTCCCCTTTTCTTCCTCTTTCTTTTTGTTGACATTTATCATTTATTGGAGTTGATGTTTGTTGTTGCACAGGTAGAGGAGCAGATGATCGCACACTGGAAGGAAATCATACAAGCTAAAGGAATAACAACAGCTGGTTGGCAGATCCTTTCTAGCACAATCAGCAGAGACTACACAGATGAAAATGATTTCTTATGAAGTATCTACAGGATGGAGCAGTAAAATGGTTTTCCTAGAAAAGACATGATTCCATTTCCGCTTGATGAAAACCAGTTTTCTTTTTTTGTTGAAGACCATCTACTAGTTGGCCAGTTGTGTACAAATCCCAAGAGCCATAGGAGCCTTCTATCATGTCTGAAAGCGAGATCAGAGATGCACTGCTGTACAACTCATGCTCTCTACCAATCAAAGTTATCACAGCAGGACCATTGCCAGCACCCTCAAAATGCTTTGCTGGATTGCCATAAATAACAAGGATGTGCCCAGGGTGATGAAAACAAAGTTTCGGGGCACGGTTATGGTCTTTGGTGTGGTTTCAAGTGAGGGCCACATCATGCCACCTCACATCTTTGGAGTCAGCTTGAAAGTCAACACCAAAGTGTACCTTGATGTGCTAAAGAGTGTGGTGATCCCCTAGTGAAATCAAGTGGCCGCTGGAAGACCCTGCGTGTAGTAGTAGGACTCAGCGCCAGCCCACAAGTCCAAAGAGACCTTGGCTTGGCTTCAGAAGGAGTGCTACGACTTTGTACCCTTTTCTCACTAGCCCCCTCCTTCCTCGACCTGAACCTGCTGGACTACTTCGTTTGATCATACGTCGATAACATCACCAACATGACCTCCCATAACACCAAAGCCAGCCTGGTTGCTGCCATCCACTGAGTATTCGCTGAGTTCCTGCCAGCACTTGTGGAAAAGGCATGTTTCCAATTCTGGATCTGTATCAAGGCGGTGATTATGACTGAAGGTAGCTACATTCAATAGATGTCAGCTCTCCTACATAATCAAGTTACGTGAATTGATTTTTTCAATAAAACTTTTAAAATAAAGCTATTTTCTTTAGGGCAGCAACTATATCGTTCCACTTTGTTATTTAATTGTACTTTTTTTGTCATTATTTTACAGAAATCATACAAAATGTCATCATTACTTCCATCTGATTGGGACAGATTTATTCAAAATATGGAATCTGATAATAATTTGTTTCAACTTTTTTACAGGTATGTACTAGCTATTCCGACCTGACTCTTCCCAGGAGTATGCATACTTTAATTTTTCTTTAGCATTTCTTTTTATAGTCTGGCATTTATTTATTGTTTTATATATATATATATATATATATATATATATATATATATATATATATATATATATATATATATATATATATATATATATATTATTACTAGCTGTGGATACCCAGCCTTGCCAGATAAAAAACAAATTGCTGAGCAGAGGGTTTATTCATACATTATTTAAGATGCACCAAATATCCTAAGTTGTTATGATTTTCCTGAAAGTTGACCATGTTTTGGATTTTTGGAAGCATAAGACACACTCATCTTCATCTATGAAATTCAAACAGGGAAATAAAATCTCATATTTTAAAGGGAAATAACTCATAGGTTAAATGAAAACGTACTTCTGTTTTTAAATGCAGATGATGTTGGTTATAATAATCAAAAATAAATTTAATTAAATGTAAATTAAATTAAAAATAAATTGAATCAACTTTATAATATTTCTAAATAGAATACTTAACACAATTCTATTGTTAATTTCCATTACGAATTTAGAGATAATTATTAAAACAGATTTTCTTTAATGTAATATGCAAATGAGATAACCTTTTGAATGCTGATTCCATGTGATTAAATAGTATATATAGAAATGATGTAGGAATAAAATGCATATTTGAGTCCGCCAGTAATAAAATCTATTTGTGAAACGGTGTACCTTTTGTATACATTAACCAAATTGTGAACAAATAAACAAACAAGAATACAACTTTATTATAATAGATTATCAAACCTTATGGAGAAAAAAATTATGCTCCGCCAGTGTTTGCACTAATATTCATATTTATATTATAAAATAGCCTGAGTGCCCGGCGTTCCCCGGGTGTTTGGAAGTGTATGTTGAGCAAAAAAAAAAAAAAAAAAGTGGTAGTAGGCAGGCAGGCTCGAATTCGTACTGCAAAGGAGGAAAAGAATGTGAAAAAAAAAACGTGACATCTTTGCTGTTGCGCCCATCGCCAAACTGGAAGTGACGTAGGTTTAAATTAAGGCTAGTCAATCGAAAAGAGGGGATGACTTTCAAAAATATCGGCGAAAAAAGCGACCCCTCCTTGTAGAAAAGTGCTCAGTTGAGGGTGAAGGAATTAATGTTTTTAGCCAATTTTTCGAATTTTGTGATCCAAAGGGTCGAGCTTCAAAACGATACCAATCTCATGAAAATACATCACCTCTGTCGAAAGTTTGCAAGACATACAAACATACATACATATATATATACATTTAAACAGATTTTTGCCCTTTATTTTATAAACTAGTGTGGGTGCCCGGCATTGCCCGAGTGTTTGGATGTGTAAAAGAAAAAAAAAAGTTTGGGTAGGTAGGTAGGCTCGAACCTGAAGCCTTGAGGTGAAGACGGATAAAAAAAAAACAGCGTGATAACTTACCCCGATGCTAACTGGGCAGAAAATTGAGAAGGGTTGAAATTAAACGATTAAAAAGTTAAGTGACACGTGTGTAAAATTAATGAGGTCAAACATCACGCCATAGGGGAATGAAATCACGCACTTAACTTTGGCTGCAAGCCAGTTTCTGCGTATTTGCTTGTTTCCCCTCAAGATTCTGGGGAAAACCAGCTCCCCCATAAAAAGGGGAGTGTCCAAATGAATAGCAATTGTCTGATATGATGGGTTTTGCCTGCATTGATCAAAGCTGATTGCTTTTCTGGACGTTCCGGCACAGGTGCCAGGTAATGCCTTTGTTACAGATTCAGTTTCGCTTTTTTATATGGAAAAGCCAAACAAAAACACGGAGACCCGGAAATACCGCAAAAATAGCGTGTAAAAGTCGCTCAAATAAAAGATATACATGATCTCCTTTTGTAAATCGTAGATATTATAATCTAGCGAGTATATAAAAAGTTCTAAGAATCAGTAACAGCCCCGAGTGCCCCTCCCCCGAAAAGCCTTTGCCGGACATACAAAAAATGTGCACACACTAACACACATTTTGCCTTTTATATATATATATATATATAGACTAGCGGGGGTACCCAGCGTTGCCCGGGTGTTTAGAGGCGTGTGTGGGTGGGTGTAAAATGAAAACAAAGCGAAGTAATAACCCTGTTTAAATATTATAAAAATAAATAATGTTAAAACTACTAAAAAAAGAAATTGTAAAAAAAAAAAAACAATTAAAAAACGAATGTGATGCAATACGAACGGTCCAGCGGAGGCTCGAACTCAAATCCTTGTGGCAAAAGCGAAAAAAAAAAAAAAGTGATGATTTAGCTAAAAAGTGAATTAGGTCAAACATCAAGTTTGATTTGGTTTTGTTTCCCCAAGATGTTGGGTTAAAAACCAACTCCCCATAAAAAATGGGGGTGTCCAAATGAAAGCAGTTGTCTGAGATGACGGTTTCCACTGCATTGATCAAAAGCTAATTGCTTTCTGGACGTTCCGGCACAAAAGCCGAGAACGCACGCCGTTTGAATTTAGTTTCACTTTATTTATACTAAGAAGCTGAACAGATAGGCGACACAGCGAAATAGCCTGAATCTTATAAATGTCGATGTAAATAAATCTAGACGCGTTCACAAATCCTAGATATTATGATTTAGACGGTATATAAAAAGTTCTAAGAAATAGTACCCCCCCCCACCTCCCAAGAATCCCGGTGAAAAAAGCCTTTACCAGACATACAAAAAAATGTGCACACACTAACATACATTTTGCCTTATATATATATAGATGACATCTCACTTAGTGAAAGAAAAAACATAAATCAGATAGAAAGAAATAAAAGGTTTCACACTGAAAAGTTTAAAAAGAGAAAAACAAAAGAAAAACGTATAAATTGGTATAAGAAAATGAAGGAAAAAAAAAAATAATAAAACAAGCCGAAAGGTTGGCTTTCTGAAGCAGAACTTTGATAGAGATATCTTTGTGAGGCTCTACGATTGAAAGTATTTTTTTCAGCCTCATCCCTGACCACTTGGCTGAATGCCTTCGTAAACCAAGGAGTCAATCGCGGTTCATTTGTTCATTTAAGATGATAAACAAAATACATTTACCTTTTCCTTTTTGGGTGGGACGACAACAAACGAAGACAAGAGTTTACAAATATAGATGATTCTTTATTCATACCAGCCGGATGATGATGATGATGATGATGATGATGATGGTCAGGG
The DNA here is from genome assembly GCF_053919585.1 of Euprymna scolopes. Taxonomy (NCBI): domain Eukaryota; kingdom Metazoa; phylum Mollusca; class Cephalopoda; order Sepiida; family Sepiolidae; genus Euprymna; species Euprymna scolopes. The sequence continues at coordinate 66,239,495 of NC_136507.1, forward strand.
ATTCAAGCTTTTACGACTACATGGTTTCCTCTTCCCCCCTTCGCCTCTAAGGGGTATCAGCTTCCAGTCTGACCGACTCTCTCTAAGTCTCTCTGGCTGTGACTGTGACTGTGATTTTGATTCTGATTCTGATTGATTCTAACCTCGAACCCTGCCTCAGTATATTGAGAATCTCCTTTCTTGCTGTCGCCAGAGGCCTGCTGTTCCATGTGAAATTTATCCACATGGATTTTACCTATGCATGTCCAAACACACTTTTGGCAAACAAAAGAATTCCCAATTTTAATTGTTCAATATCTAACCTATTTTTAATCTTGTATTGTCCATTCTTTTAACTGACATATTTAATATCCAGTTATTTCTAAAAGAATGAACAATCAACTGCACCCCTAAATGAAATATCTATCTCTGACATAAATAATATTTTGTTATTTGCAAAAACAATGACGATCGTTCTGCATTCCTAGGATTTCAATATGTATTCTTTTTTAACTTTTCTTACTGGGTTCGATTCTAACCTTTTCCAAATATCATTTTCAAACTTATCTAGTTTATCTTCTTACTTACTGGGGTCTGTCCCTTCATAACACCTGCTTAGGCATGGTACATGCCGACTTTAGGGCTTTGACAAAATCAAATGACAATCCCATGAAAAATCAGTCCCTTAGCTCATAGTAAGATTGTGTTCTGGCTCCCAGTCTTTATTTTAGGTTTTAGTATACCTCTAGAATGCCCCTTCCACAAATATTGTTTTATCCTGGACTCATCTCAGTGCTACTTATTTTGGAAGTCACCGAACATCCCAAAAAGAGCTCATCCTGGTTTCTTAGATATTGCCCACTCCCAGTTAGAAAATGATTCTCTTGTTTTTGGTGATAGCCGGGAAAACTGTGAGCATTTCAGATATTGGATAAATTGGGAGGGTCACCACTAACACAAACATAATTGGCATTTTATTTGGTTCATTTATTTTTAATTATTATTATTGTTTCCTTTGTTTTGAGGTGTTTATTTATAAAAGCTTTGTGATTTCCTACTCCCTTTTACCATGAATTGTCTCTCAAACACAATGAACTGTCTTTTAGAACATTTTTTTAAATAAACACACACACACAGTGTAAATACTTGTACATCAAAACATCTGGAGATATTTTACCAACCAAGTGGACGACTCCTGACCTCCTACTTCCTACCTCCCACATCCATTTTGACCTTTAAACACACACACACACACACACACACACACACACACACACACACACACACACAGTGTAAATACTTGTACATCAAAACATCTGGAGATATTTTACGTAATTTGAATCCATAGAGTAAATGTGGTATTATGTTGCTTGGAACTAAACCAAGTGGACGACCCCTGAAAACCAAGTGGACGACCTCTGACCTCCTACTTTCTTCCTCCCACATCCATTTTGACCTTGTGCCACATCTTTCAAAAATTGCATCATTTTTTTTTTTATGGGATAAATAGTCTTTTGTTTTCGAATGCTGCTTCGGTCACATGTGATTTTATTGTTGGTTAGAGAGAAAAAGAAAAGAAAAGGACTATGGTGACTTAGGTGAAATAACGAACATTTTGTCATGGAGAAAAGAAAGCATACAAAATAATGTGACTCGAGTGTGTGTTTTGTTTTCAATTCAAAAAAATTTACATAACTGAAATAAGAATTGATTCCCTGAAAATATCTTTTGGCCACAAAAAATTATAGATAATCTTTTAATTGAGTCTTAATTTGTTCTAACTTTGGAGGTAAGGAACGATCCAAAGTTTGTAATCCATTCTATTCTGAGCATTGACCCAATAAATGTCTTTTTGGCACTGGTACAGTATACCAGGTTTTTGAACAAACGCATTAGAGATAAAAATGTAACTTTACCCACACGTTAACCTGTAAACACTGTTTCAAAGAGACAACAAACTAAAAAAAACAACAACAAAAAACCAACTCAATTTTTACAGTTAAGTAACAGCCTTAATTTACAGGTACTTTCTTGTCCGGCCATATTTAGCACGCATCTTTTCCTGTCGCTCTCTTGTGTTGCACATCTATCGCTGTCTGTCTTTCTCTCTAACGTGATCTTGATCGTCATCATCGGTCTGTGCACACGTTCTTTTTATAATCTCTCTTTTTCCTTGCTGTGACGTCACTTCACACACAGCTTGATCACTGCATACAGCTTTCATATGCATGACCACACTCTGCTACAAAAATATGTCATGTCGAAATTAGTATAAATTCCGAAAATCACAAAAGAAAAAAAAATAACAATACAGTAGAAAATGCGTTTGATCTATCGTTGAAAAGAAAAAAAAAAAGTGGTTAGACATTTTCTATTTTTTCAAAGGCGGATTTCAGGGAACACAAGAGTGATAAGTTACTTTCTCATACTGAATTAGTCCCACAACTCTTCTACATTCAAACAGTTAATCCTTATCCCTGAGTGGCTTCCGGGCCTTGATAAGTGGTGACCACTGTGTAAAAAAACAAAAACAAAAAAAAAAAAACAACATACGATAAAACTCGATAATTCAATAAACTGTATTTTTACTTGTAATTATTTTTCTACTGGACCATCTTTTTGGAATTTATATCAATTTTCACATGACATGTAAGTATGTGATAGGGTTTTTTGTTTTTTTTATATGAAATGTATTTGTTCAAAAAACTCGTATACTGCACAAGCATCGTCTTTTTTGTTTTTAGCCACGTCGGAACTAGTGAGAAAACATTTATTTATTTTACAGGAACCGCAACAAGTCTTTCCCAGTGAAAGAATGCAATGCCAAATGCAAGAAGAATCTTTTGTGCTCACTTCGTTTTGGTCATACGATCACATGCTGATTATGACAAGTCGCAGATTATTAGTCAAGAGTTACTTCCTCTTGATCTATCTTATGAAAAGGTGTTAACGGATCCCAAATGGTAAATAAACAAGTTTAATTATCATGTTGTGCGTTTGTGTTATGTCTTCAATAACAAAAAAAATCAGTTCTTTACATATTCGTGCATTCCTTTATATGTGTTTTGTTTACCTGACGCTGCTACTTTTCTTCAGTAATCAAACTATTTGATAAATTTACGTGCTTTTTGGAATATGATATTCTTCGTTTCATCATGGGTACGCCCATCATACAGACTTTTCTATGTTTTCATTTTTTTTTTTAATATAAGAGGAATTCTGGACTCCAATCCCCCCCCCCCCATTCATTATTATTATTTTTTTTTTTTTTTGGACAAGAAAGATGTGACAAACACTAGTAACTAAGAGTTACTTCCCTTTGTTGCAAATATTTCCGAATCCAAGATAGTGGATAAACAAGTTTGATTACTTAATATGTATTTGTTATTATAGGTACGGGCAAAAATGGCAGAAAAAAAAAATAGGGGGACCTAGTTTTGAAAGCCGATTTATCATAATTTTTTTGTAGCTTCCCGACTACTTTTTGATTGTATTTGAAAGATTAAAGCCTAAAGTTAATTTCCAAAGAGAAAAAACTATTTTTACACGAGAAAAAAAAAAGTTATAATGAAAGATGCTTTCACGGAGACATTCAGAAGATGACAAATTCAGCTAAATTTTGAAGTTAAATAAATTCATTGTAAAAATCTTTTGAAAGATAAATATTAGTTTTCTGGGTTTATTTCAAAGATAAAGTGAAGTCCTAAGATATTGAATTAAATTTTTAAAAAGAAGTACCTTGTGTGTACAAAAAAATAGGTTAATTAGCCCCCAAAAGCAAGAGATTCTGGCTTTGCAGAATCAAAACAAACGAAAGATCGTCCAAGTGTGTATTACTGAAAGCTCAACATGTTACAAAGTCAAAAGACTGTCTGAAAATGTTGTCAGGTAGTTAAGGGGGGGGTAGCGAGTGATGGTTTTCTTTGTTTTCCCCAGTCGTGCATTCGTCCATTCCTATCATGAACGCTTGTATAATTTTTACCATTTTTTAATTTAATTATTTTTCTACGTTTCTGCTTTTAAATTAAAGAAATAATAAACTATTTTTCAAGATTATATAAAAATCATGTTGCACCGAAAGTTTCACATTCATTCAAACAAGGAAAATATTAGAATCTTAGATATAAAAATTATGCGAAACATGTAATCTATAATATTTTGTGTGAAAATATGAAGTAAACAATGCTTAATTCAATGATAATATCGGTAGTTTGAGAAATTAATTTTTCTCTGAGTTATATTGCATTTATTAATACAAACTTTACGGACTTTTTTTTTTCGTAATGTTCCTGTAAAAATTGATTTTTCTTTTTTATTCTTACAATTTATGATGCTTTATTTTCGTAAAAAAAGGCAAACATAAATTCATTAAATGTTTTTTACTACTGAAAACCATAACTAAGTAAAGGTGTTTTTTGTTTAAACAAGATAATACATTTCCACTAAGATTCAAATAAAACTAATATGTCCATTATATTCCGTGATCATTATTTGATAAACACTGAAAATTTCATTAAAACTGGTTATTTTTTTTTGATTTTTGGTGAATTTTTAAGTAATGGGGTTAAAATGTTTATATATTTTGAGCATCAGCTATTCATTTTGGACGTACAACCAAAAGTTAAACTTTTGCATCGGCTAACAAAACGTTTTATCTGGACTGATGCTATCTGCCTGATAGTCAGGGACCTAAACTTTGGATTAACCACTAAGGAGGCTGTCCTATCAGCAGGTGCAAAGTACTGGGGCTGCTGTATTGCCATTTGGTGAATGGATTCTGGACCATGCAGTAGCTTCTGGTGGGGCTTCTCAATGCCATATTAGTGGGTAATTGTTACGGCTTTACCTTATCATGTGCTACAAAAAAGAAATTTTCCTTTCTTTTTCTCTCTTACTTTTCCTCTCTACCCTGCTCTAACAAAGTCTGTTTACCTATCCCACAATTCCCAAAACTTTATCATGAAAAGTCTCCAGAAAAAATGCACGAATAAACTCAGAACTCCATCTTCCAATGTAGACCCCTACTATCATGTCTCCTTCTCCAACATCAGGGGTCTACATTCCCACCTTCCAGAGGTTGAAACCCAATTGCAGGAGACTAAACCGGACCTATTATTCCTAAGTGAAACTGGCATTGGACTGACCATTTTCCTTTTTGGAAGGGAGTATTTTTTTTTTTTTTTGAGGGAAAATACTGTAGTGAGGTTTCATTTTTTTTTTTTTTAAGCGAATTTAGTTATTAATTTAAAAATGTACACGTTTTAAAATAATTTTTAAGAGATTTTTTCTTTTACAATTTATTTTTTTTTGGGGGGGGGGGAGGGGTAGAATACAGCTGACCCTGTTTGTTTCCTACGACGTGTCATAATGCAGACACCAAGCAATGGCTTGAGTAGGTGAATATGCGTGACCACTAATTACAGTAACTTTTGGATTAGTTTTATAAATCTCTCAGCACTTTCTTTGCAAATTGAAACAGAAAATGACTATCCTCATAATGGTCGTCCACAGCTTAACCATTGTACTTTATTCTGCAACGTCAGCAAGTCACGTGACTTTAGTGGAATGGCCTACTATTTATGTAGGTTAATGAATGATCAACAATAATAATAATATTAATAATAATAATAAGTAGCGGGACGTGTGGAAATTCCACAGCAGCATCTTTCATATGTAATATATTGCTGCTGGACATTTTGTTGGCATTCAGCATGAATGAAGACACCATCATATTATCCAAGCCCTTTCATTAAAACTGTATCCCTCCTCTTACTTAAATAATAACTTTGATATATTGTCTGGGCTGATTATTTCATTACAAACACACCAATCAATTAACTCACATTTCATCATTTTTCATAATTCTTGGATATGTTACTAATTTCAACAATCATTTTTAATAAGTTGGACCCACATTGGCTGGCAATAAGTTATGTATTTGAAACAATTGTTTATTGAGCATTTCCGAATATTCCATTTTCATAGGAGAATTCAGTATAATAATAGTTGGTGCGATTTGGAACATTTAATTTTTATTTTAAAGTATGTTTACAAATACGATGATAATGGTCATAGCGACAAGCGTAATAATATATAGATAATAATAACTAGCAGAATCTGTGGAATTAGCATGGTAGTTGAAAGTTTTTAAAGCACATTATAAATAAAAGGAATAAAAATAAAATAAAACAAATAATGACAAATTTAAAACAATTTTTTAGCAAATTCTTTTTGTAACCTTTTAAATCTAAAAAGAATTGATTTAAAAAATTTAGATTTTTTTTCAAAAATCAACACATGACACATTGTTTTGTTTTTTTTTGTTTTTTTTTTCTGAATAATTTTTTATATAACTTATAAAGGAACAGATGCACATTACTTTAAAAAATTTTTGCACATTTCTTTTAAATTTTTAAAAAGAAACTATAATAAAAAAAACTTAGTTTTCTCTCAACATGTTTTTTTTTAATTATAAAATAAAATACCCAATTTGAAACTGTAAACAGGCAGCCATGTTTTCTTTTTCTTTTTTTTTTAATTTTTAGAGAAGAAATGATTTAAATGATTTTTAACCGATATAGAGTGACTATAAAGGGAGGTAATTCATTTCTCATTAATTATTGTTTGCATTGATGATGGTTTTTTGTGACACTGGACATACGGACAAGTAAATTAATATTTAGAAGATAAATAATAATAATAATTGCTAAAAAAAAAATTTTTTTTTTACTTACGGTCACCCCCTAACAAAGCATGTTGCCACTAGGAAATAAGGAGCTAACTACTATGCCTAGGAAAGATTAACAAGATGTTGGCTTATATTACATTTAAGCTTCCGCATATCAGTACAGTCAGGGAAGCAGGTAACAGGAAGGGAATTCCAAAGTCTAGCTGTTTGAGGGAATAAACTATTAGAGTAGAAAGCTTTCTGGTATTGAGTAACTACAACAATGAAGGGGTGAGATTTTGCTGCAAAACAGGTTTGACGGGGATATGTACGTCTAAGAGGGCACAGGTGCAGTGAGTTCATCAGGACACATTCCATTAAAATATTTGTACAACAGGCACTGAGATGTAACATTATAGTGATTGGGCAGGGGTTGGAGATTGAAAACTCTTTTCTGGAACCTATCCAAGCGGGAAAGGCTAGTGGTAGACACACCAGCCCAGATGTGGCAACAATACTCCCTGCATGGGCGAATCGTGGCTTTGTAGAGGTAAAGGATACTCTCAGGTGTGAGTAGTCTTCTAGCTTGACAGAAGGAACCCACCTTCTTTGCAGCAGCCTTTGCAATGTCCTCAATGTATTCGTTACAGTTCATATTAACAACAAATATTAGACCGAGGTGTTTGGAATTTTATAAAAATTAATAAAGAAATTCTTAAATTTTCTGTTTGAATTTACAAACATTCTTGCTAAACACCAGGAGATAAACAAAAAACAACAAATAGCGAGTTTTTTTTTTTGTTTTCTTTAAAAAAAAACAGTATTTTATTGTCATCTTGTACACATACCAAAAAAAGTTATAGAAAGGGATAACACAATGTTATTAGGTCTTCCGGAAAGTCCTTAGCATTTTAAAAGTATAGGTTTCTGAATGCTCTTAACAAACTATATAAACTGTTTACTCAAATCATAGATGAAACTTAGCATGTATCACGCATATTATTTTCATTGCTGAGAAAATTTCATTTACAAGAAAATGGGGTACTTGTAAAGTTTAATCAAGACATTAAAAAATGAAAATATCGAAAAAAGGTTATACTGTACGCATCCGTTTTGGACTGAAGATCTCCGAAAATAAATTTCACTTAATTTGATCGAGTAGTTTTTTTTTTTTTTTTTTGTTTTTTTACAGCGGATAAACACGTTTTTATGAGAGCGCATTGAAGTCAGCCATCTTAGAATTTTTTTAACACGCCACAGGGAGATAACTCAATTTAAATCGCTGACAATCCCCCCCCCCCCATCTTTAATACTAGCTTTTCTCCCTAAAAAACCGAACCTTTTGCTTGGTATCATAACAAATTGTTTTTCCGCTGTAAAAAAGAAACTACTTGATGAAATTAAGTGAAATTTTTTTTTTTTTTTTTTTTTTTTTGAGAACTCTGTTCCATACAATATAACCATTTTTTTTTTTTTTTTTCGATATTTTCATTTTTTAATGTCTTGATTAACTGTACAATCACCGAAAATGGATTACAAAAAATTTCATATTCAGGTAGTTATGCGTTTATTTCTTAAAAAAAAAAAAAGAAAAAAAGAAAGAGAAACTATTGCTAAAACTTTCAAAGAGATTTGTGAAGTTGTTCAGATGTGATTTGCAAAACTCAAAATAAGAAACATCAGTCTGTAAGATGACACTCGCAGTGGAAGACCCCACCCCCACCTCCACCAAAAAAAAAAAAAAATACGATATCGATGTTTTAAAGACAAAAATTGAAGAAAATCCAAATATCACAACTAAAGCACATGCATAAGAGTAGAAAGTTTTTAAAAAAGTACAGTTGATGTCTATTTTTTTTATTGCTAAGAAAGGAAAAACCTCATTTCTATCCTATTTGTGTGCCTAAAAATGTTCAGAACTTTCTGAACAACCTAATCATTTAAGCTGCATCTTAATATGTTTTCAAAGCAGTTTGTTTACTCAAAGTTTTTAATTTTTTTTAATTTAAATGATGATGCCTCCAAGAGCTTTACCAATTCTTTTAACATTGGGGGAAAAAAATTATCTCAAACTTAAGAGTTCTAACAATACCACAGGCATTTACATCAGCATAGCTTTGAGACAACAGCATGATGACATTTTACTTATCAGGAAAAATTTTTTTTAACCTTAACGTGTTTTAAAAACAGTCTGCCTGGCTATTCAAAGTTTTTTAATTTTTTAATTTCAATGATGATGTTTCTAACAGCTTTACCAATTCTTTCAATTAAATTTTTTATAAGGTTTACAAATAAAGAAATCAAAGTATAATGAATTTTCAATTCCTATAAACTATTATAAAACCATCCTTCTATATCATTCAAACACGGTAGTGTTTGAATATATGGTTAAGTGGCAGTTTTAGTTATTTAGAACTGCTTTAAAACTTCACTGATCACTCATTTTTTGGCACTTGAGCAGTTTAATCAAGACATTAAAAAATGAAAATATTGAAAAAAAAAAAAAGGTTATATTGTGCGTATCCATTTTGGACTGAAGATCTACGAAAAAAAAATTTCACTTAATTTGATCGAGTAGTTTTTTTTTTTTACATCGGAAAAACACATTTTTATGACAGCACATTGAAGGTAGACATCTTTGAATTTTTACATTTTTGTTTGGATTTTTAGAACATGCCACGGGGAGATAACTCAATTTAAAGCGCCGACTCTCCCTCCCCATCTTTAATACTAGCTTTTTTTCCTAAAAATCGAACCTTTTGCTCGATATCATAACAAATTGTTTTTCGCTGTAAAAAAAAAAAAATACTTGATGAAATTAAGTGAAATTTTTTTTCTGAGAACTTTATTTCATAACGGATACGTACAATATAAACTTTTTTTTTCGATATTTTCATTTTTAATGTCTTGATTAAACTGTACAAGTACCCATTTTTCGACTAAATTTCAAATAATTATTACAGTTTATAGATCACCTTCTCGACTATATTATGAAAAAAAAAAATTTCCATTTTCGCTCAGTAAGACAAATGTTATGATGAATCTTCTGGTGTTCAAAATCGTAAAAAAAACGTAAGGAGCTGAACAACGTTTTTTATGACTGGTTTCCATGGCAACCACAGAGCTTCAGCAACTACTGTTGTTACCAATTCACCGTTCTTGCAAAAAGAGTAGTAACAAGTGAAACAGAATGAAAGGGAGATAATTGGAGGGATTTTATTGAAAGCAGACGAGTGCCGTACATTGTTATTACATATGTTTATGTTACGTTTATGGAGGCAAAAAAATAAGACTGAAATTAAACAAAGAATAAGTGAATTTACTGGAAGCCTGGAAAAATCATGGATTACAATGGAAAAATGCGAGCATGAAAAGTAATATGGTTAAGCTTAAACATGGAAAAGAAAAGGACAAGATATTCTAGTAAAAATATAATAAATTTATAACTTAAAATATTGCAGCATTAAGAATTTTTTTTTTAATTCAATTTAACATTATATAATCAATTCTTAACACTGCAATATTTTAAGTTATAAATTTATTATATTTTTTACCAGAACATCTTGTCCTTTCCTTTTCCATGTTTAAGCTAAACCATACTACTTTTCATGTTCGCATTTTTCCATTGTAATATTAATATAGAAAAATGATGGAGAAGAGATGAAAAAAAATACTCATGCAAGGAAGATAAATTTTCACCTGTTAAATTTGGAATTATCTCCCTTATATTAATTTAGTCCTTATTTAAAATAGTCGCAATTGTAACAATTCTTATTTTTCCTCTTCGTCCGGATCAAAGTAACGCAGTCGCAGGGCAGACATTTTTGTTTCAAGCTCAAATGTTGAATCCATGTTAACAGTAAGCGCCATGCGAAGTCGATCCCAGTCGTTTTTCTTTGTGAAATCAATTGGATCATTGGATTGAAGTGAGTCAGGAATTTCACAACTTTCGCGGATAATAGGGATGACCACTTTGTCTTTTGCTTTGCTTTTAATCATCGATAAAATACAAACATCACTGAATAATTTTATCCATTTGTTTTGACAATTATTTGGTGTTAGGATTATCAAAAGTTTACGACTTTTATCGATCGCTTTTGACATACTATCTAGTTTTCTCTCTCCGGGTTGGAAATCACGACTTGGAAAGCAACCTATAAAAAAAAAAAGAAAAAAAAAAAAAAAAGAAAAGAATCATTAATTCAATATTAAAAGCTGAGATAAATAAGCTATATTCTGAGGGCCAAACAAACCGGTCGATGCTGATTTGAAAAATGTTTGAAATAAAAAAGGATCAGCATTTATAATTTTCAGACTCGTTTCATTATTTTCGTTATTGTTAGAATGTTTTAGAAGAAGGTTGGTTAGTTGTTTTTGTTTTACAGCATATCAACCTTTTTCAGGTTATTTAATGCCGAATCTAGCTATTTTGAGGAACAATTTTTAATGGAGTATATTTGTTTTTTAAGTCAGATTCTATTTAACCCATAGTTGGGACCCTAACACATACTACCACTCTGGGTCAAAGTGGACCTGGGAGCAATGGCAATTAAAAGGTGGCTCCACACTCCCCAAGGCCCGTAAGTTGGGGCCTCACCATCGGATATAGTTTTAGGTCATATCCAGGACCTTTAGAAGAAGGAGAGTGCCAAGGCAACATCATTTTCATAAAAGTTTGAAATAGCATTTTTCTTAGTAATACAGAAAGGATTCTCAAATATGTCCAAACATTTCTATACAAAACTGTCTGTCAGTCTGTTTTGCGATCTATCTTGGTTTGTTCATCAGTAACACTCCAACTTGAAATAACATTTCTGTCACTAAATGCACACATTGATTGGACACATCTTACGAAACGATTCTGATACATCCAAGGATTTCTATAATAAGCTTTGTTTGTCAATGCATCTCTCAATTCGTCTAAATAATACAAATTCTGTTTCTTTTTGGTATAGAAAGAAAACACTCACCTCTGAAATTGATTACATCGTCATATTTTTCCAGCTGTGGCCGCAACATAAAATTCACCCATTCCTTGTCCTTTTCTGAATACAAAACAAAAAAATCGTACTCAAAGCTCTCTGAGGTTTCCAACACCTGAATCTCCGCTGGTCCATTTATGTCGGATTCTTGATTGTTTCCTTCTTGAAGCTTCATTTTAAATCGTTCTCTCATGTCGTCACGCACACTAAACCCTGACTGCAGTATTTCGTTGACAATGTCTTCACAGCCTCTTGCATCCCACTCGATCATGTTTTCAATTAAATCAGAAAGCATTTCTGGAAAGTTTGTGTTTATGATTTTGAGAGCGTCCGTTACCCATTTGTCACACTGCCTTTTCTTTGCTTCTTTTAGCATGTAGCGGAATTCGCTCAACAAATTTCTATCTTTGCTCTCATCGTAAAAACAAATAAAACTCATAGAAAGATATGAAAAGCTCTGAGGATATTTTCCACTCCACTTATTCAATTCTAGTGCCATTTTTATAGACTCGAGAGATTTTCTATATTCACTTATAAACGGATAATACTTTCCGAGTAGGGCGTAGATCCTCGCGTCTTTATTTATGTCTCTTTTTTTCAGTGTCTCGTGGAGAATTTCTAGGGCTTCATAGACAAAATCTTTGTTCTGGCAATAAAACTTGATATCTCGATGTCTATTGGGCCTAGCTCTCTCAAAGCAGATTTCAACCATCTTTAACAAACAGAATTGTGTACATCTCGATTGAAGACAAATTTCTGCATCCTTATAAGCGAGTCTCAAATATTCATCAATATTTCCCTTGTAACATTTTTTAGCTATCAGTTCTTTACTATAATCATAATATGCATCTCTTCGGCTTGCATAGGCAAACCAGTTGATGTCTTTATCTGGAAGCAGTTCGATCGATTTATTGTAACTTCTAATTGCTTCCAGAAATTGCTTCTTAGATGACTTCATTCGTCCATATCTTATTAAAATTGTATTGCCATCGGGCCAAAGCTCCATTGCCTTATCCACTAGAGATTCCAGATTTTCTATCTTCTTTTTAAGATTCTCTGACAGGTGATCAATGCATGGTTTCGAAAATCTCCGTGTCGTATACAGCTGGGCAAAAAAGATACATGACTTGGCGAGATACATTTTTAGTGGTTCTTCTAGATTTTTAACTGAGATAAGGCTATCAATCACATGCGAATGGCCTTCTAATGATTTTAAAAAATTCTGGATGCGGTTATCAGTGCAGTCGTCATTTCTATTTCTCCAGGTCTCCATTCTGCCATGGGCAATGGCGAGCTTATGTTCCCATGTCAAGATTTCTTCCTTGGAACAATTTAACTCATTCAGTTTTTCAATTCCTTTCTCAAATCTTTCGACCGCCTTTTCTTTTTCATTGATTTTTTTCTCGTGGGCTGTCTCAGGAATTGTCTTCAGCACTTTGTATGCTTCAACAATCAAGGTGGTAGCTTTTATTACTTGTTCTGTCTGGTTATCTCCCATACTAAGGATTCTCCAGCTTTCCTTTAAGAAAGCTTTTGGTGTTTTGTTGTGATCATCTGCCCAATCATAGGTCAGAGCATTTGCCTGGCCCAAAATACTTCTCGCTTGACATAACGGATTATCTTTATAGGAATCAAGCTGCATTTTATATTTTCCAGCATCCTTCTCACGTCCCATTTCTTTGTAGACATAAATTAAATCAGCAAGAGAATTTAAATCATCTGGATAATCTACAATTAACTGCTCCAACATTAAACGAGCTCTCTTTCGGCCTAAGTCCATGTGGAATAAAATGAAGGCAACCAAATTGCGAATTGCTGGTTTTATATAGATGGGTGCAATTCCAAGGTCATACATCAACTTCTTCCTGGTAATGTTCAAATAATGGCTGCTAAGTTTCTTTTCAATATTTAAGCCAATATTAAACAATCCAGGCTTGAAAGTCCCTTTTGAGGCCATCATGCTGTAAGTAGAAAAAAAATGAAATTTTGTTCTGGATATTTGATAAACAATTAACTTAATTTTTTAACTATTACACATCTTGGATTATTATTTGATACTTCGACAATAAAGAGAAACACTCAGCAACTAAAAAGAGAATGAGATGTTTGCATTTATTGACTGTCCATTTGTCAGATGGGGGAAAAAAAAGGCTTCTTTTAACAATTACGGACCTTTATAGTTGGGTCTGATTTGTATATGTTAAGAACTAAACTAGCATTTGTGGAACCCAACCTAGAAAAAAAAAATGACTAGTGGAAAGCAGTGAGTTTATTTGCAGGACAGAAAACACTAGCTGAAAAGGGGAATGAGGGGCTTATAAAACTGGTCTAAAAATGTCTATAATTAGCAATCATGTAAACGGGTCAATGCGCTACTAACACAAAAACATTGCAACATTTTTTTTTGTGGTGGTTTTAGGTTATGTTCAGTCTACTCTACACCATACTAAAAGTTGGACAAAATTTGAGTATGAGAAAGTTTCAAATGTCAAAGTTGAATATTTTCCACTTACAAGTCATTTTCCATTATGTTTTAAAACACTAGCACAGTCAGTTTTTATGATAAACCAATAAATTTTGCATCAATCTTTCACATGAAGTGGTTGCCAGTGACGTTGAATACCCCCCTACACCGTGTCTATGGTTACCCCTACTCCACCCCGATTCACATAAGTCATAATGTTTCTTCAAAGTTGTTCACACTTCTTCCTCCTCATCCTCATCTTTTATGACTGGAGCACTTTTCACATTGTCACAGTTGCCATCTTGACAATGTTCACGTGCACTGGCACATTCTAGTCCATGCTTTCTGCAGGTACACCTTACGGTATTGCATCCTATCAAACAGTTGCATTGAATCATCTGAATCAGTTCATCTGGAGCAGGACTTTTGTCATCATTTTGTTGGTCATCATTAGAACGAGTTTGTCCTCTTCTATCTTGTATCCCACTCAGATGGTGCTATTTCATCACTACATCCCATCCATTCCATAACCTTGTAATAAGTCTCCAGAGAATGAAATCTATAAGCAGAGGTGGCTGGAGGGAGTCGTTCTGGCGTAATGAACATCTTTGCCCTTGCAACATTTTTGCAAAGCATATAGTATCTAATCGACACCAGTGCTATCATTGCCTTAAAATCATCAGTTTCCACAACATCCTGCATTTGCTTTGGTCAAGAGAATGTTTTTGAACAGTCTTTCATTGTCTTTTCTTTTGATGATTTGCTGGAACTCCAACTTCTTTCCAATCCTGGACACCCTGGACACCGAATCACATCCTGTAAAGACATGCAGAAATAATAAATCATTGCAAACTGCTTCACCAAACACCTGTTTGAGACCCTTGATATTATAGACGTATTATAGAATTTTGTCCAAGCAGAAATAGAGTGTAGTATATTTGGAAACCTCTGTATGAAACAGCAGAAGAACAAGATCTGTGTCTTATTCAATAAGGCTTGTCGAAAGCAGACATACTGATGGCTGCCTTTCCAATTTCAATGTCATCATTTTCCTTCTGCTTAAATAACATCACATCCTTTCTGCTTCATTCGTTCCGATCCTGGATATGACCTTAAACTATATCCGATGGTGAGACCCCAGCTTGCAGGCTTTAGGGAGTGTCAAGCCACCCTTTAATTGCCATTACTCCCAGGTCCACTCTGACCCAGAGTGGTAGTACCTGTTCGGGTCCCAACTATGGGTTAAATAGAAACCGACTTGAAAAAAAAAATATATATATTCTATTAAAAAACTTTTTGTTTCAAAATCACTGGATTCGGCATTAAATAACCTGAAAAGTGTTGATATGCCGTAAAACAAAACCAACCAATTTATTCGTTCCATGATCAGCTGCTTGTTTACCCCATTCGACATGAAGTCATCCTTTTCCCCAGAAAATATTGTGACCTCATTGTTCACATTCCAATTTCAACCTCAAATGTGCAATCCTTTTTACTTGGTCCAACCTCATAACCCTCACACACCACAGTTACTCTTCCACAGTTTTCAGCAGTGAATGATGCATAATCGTCTGTAATCGAACGGTAGGTGCTCCCCTCCTTCTATTTCAGATGGTGAAGGAGAGATCCTCTGTCTAGTATATTGTGCTCTGTGACTCCATTCGATCAGTTGAAACAAGTGGCCAAGCTATACTTAGCATATGCTAATATTTTATGCATAGTTTGCTGGTTTTTTGAGGTCCTTAGCAGTTCATCCTTTTTGTCAGTTAAAAGGTTGTGAATTCTGTCTATGCAATCTGATTCCAACAATTAATCTATATCAGACTCACCCAGTCTTCATCAACATGCACAATCGCTGAAGTTACTCCACTTGGTCTTGAAAACCAGGTTCATGCTCCATGATCCTGGCAACAATCTGATGTGTGAGACACTGATCCACCAGCAGGTGGCCACGAAATACTCGTTGCACTGCCTTTCTGCTCATCATGTGTACGACAGCATTTTCACTATATCCTGCCTCTCTGATCCCCTTGAGTCCAGTGCTGTCCCTTAAAGTCCCAACAGCACCCAACACATTCATGAAGGTATGGGAGGTGCCAAGCAACAATATCACATCCCTAATTGGCCTATCATCTGTAACAGCGTTCACAATTTCAGATGCTTTTCAAAATAGCGGTTGATCAAAAAGTTATGATAGTCGGCATGTTGGGTTTTGACGAGAGAATGCAGAGGTAATTTAGAGTGGACAAAATACAGGTTTCATCTCCTGGCTTCATGTCTATCATTGGGAGAAATTGTACCGAAGATTTTATTATACCTTGCCAACTAGGCATACTCTTGTGGAAGCGAAAAGACATTTCCCCAAAAATGTCTACTTCACGATCACAGACATCAGATGTGTATGGAATTGGCAGAAATTCTAAGCAATGGTTGACATGACATGATAAAGTGATAATTTATAATGTTGATCTTCATCATTTTGTCAAGTTTCAAGTTGGAAGTATTAATTTGTAGCATAGCATCACTGACTTGCTTCTCTGGTGTGATAGCTGCGATCATTCCCATCCCATGAAAGTTACCCTTTCTGTCCAATCTTATAATGTTATGACTAGGGATGTGACAACAGCATATTCTTTTCATTGTTTTGACACTTGAGTATATATCTGTTAATATCTTATGTGTTTTTATATAGATTGTTTTATATAGACTGCTGTGTTTCTCTGTATCTTACTGTGTCTGTAGTGATATGCAAATTAAGTATAATTTACATATGAGCAGATAGCTCATATTTATAAACTGACACCAACTAGAACATATCAATGGCGTAGCCGATAGGATATTCTCTGGTCTTTGAAGACCCGGAATACGTACATACTTGGATGTGTTGCTTTGCTGCTAATGCGAGAAGCAAAATGTTGAAAGACAACAAAAAACAAGGAGGGAGGAATGAAATCTTCTACGAAGAAATAATGGCTGACACGTATACGGTAGAAACAAAAAAGAAAAAATGTACGTACTGTGGAAAAATTCATGAAAGGAAAAAAGAAAAATGCCCAGCGTTTGGAAAAACATGTTCAAAGTGTTTTAAAAAAATCACTTCCAAGAAGTATGTAAAACAAAAAATGTGGAAAGAATAGAGGATGAAGATATGCACATTTTTAAAAGAAGGATAATACACAAAATACTGGATCAATGAATGGAGATACAAAAATAAAAATGAAAATCAACAATTGTGGTGTTGAAATGCAAATAGATACCGGCAGTGAAGTAACCATAATACCCAGAAATTTGTGAGAAAAAAATGGGAAAACCGTTTTTAAAAAAAAGCAACATACAATTACGTCAGTTTGATGGTTCGATTATAGCAATTATGGGTTACTTTGAAGGTTCAATAGAACTAAAAGAAAAGTATGAAGTAGTACCCATTATAGTTACAAATTGCCGAAAAACGCATAGACTATTGGGGAATGATGTATTAAAAATAAATTCAACGAAGTTGATTAATGAAATAGAAATGGAAAATTAAAAAATTATGAAGCTAGCCCGAAATTAACAGAAAATGTCCCCCCCTCCTACTACGATTAAGAAAAGTACCAGAGCATTTATTACCGTTAGTAATAGATAAGTTGCGAAAATTAATAAAGGAAGATTTATTAGAACCTGCCCCTTCAGGAGGAAGTAAATGGGCATCACCCATTGTGGTATTAAAAAAAAGATGGTAACTTGAGAATTTGTGAAGATTATAAAATAGGGGTGAACCATAAAGTTTGCGCTGACTCGTACCCTATTCCGAATGTGGAAATAGCTTTACATAAACTTGCCGGAATTAAAGTATTTTCAAAGATAGACCTAAAATGTTAAGGTGGAAAAGGATGGCGTATGGCATAAAAACGGCAAGTGCAATTTTTCAAAAAGCCATTGAAAAAATAAAAGGAAATATTGAAAATATCATCTGTTATCAAGACGATATATGTGCTGGAGATTTAAATGAAGATGATTTAAAGAAAAAAACTGAAAATATACTGAACCGGCTAAGAGATGCTGGCATGACAGTAAATACAAAAACGTGTGTAACCAACAGTAATGAAATATCATTTTTAGGTTAGTGAATATCAAAGGATGGGATCTCTCCAGATGAAGCGCTAATAGAGAAAATTCTAAAAGTGGATACACCAAAAAATAAAAAAAAAAAGAGTTGGAGTCTTTCTTGTGTTTGATAAATTTTTATAGAAAATATGAGCAAAATATAGCAAGTTGACAGAATCATTTGCGAAATTAAGAAAAAAAAAAATGCGGAGTTCATTTGGTTAGAACACCAACGGAAAGCCTTTGAAAACTTAAAACAGATTCTGGCGAAAAAGCCAATAGTACAAATTTTTTACCCTAACAAGGACATAACTCTAACTACTGACGCTAGTGAGCATTCCGTATCCAGTGTTTTGTCACAAGATGGTCATCCTGTAATGTACTTATCGAGGAGATTAACAACGACTGAATACAATTATTCTAATATAGAAAGGGAGGCACTAGCCATAGGGTGGACAACGGACAGAGCAAGACAGTTCTTGATGGGAAAAAAATTCTTGTTGAAAAGTGATCACAAACCACTGGAATTTATTTTCAATCCAAGAAAAGAACTACCAAAAGGTACAACGTCCAGAATATTACATTGGGTGATCAGACTGATGGCATTCAACTTTGACATTGAGTATGTTAAAGGGAATACGATACCATATGTTGATGCCTTATGTAGATTGAGGTTTTATAAAGAGGATAAGGATGAAAACGACGAGGAATTTGAAGACACATTCCTGCACCTTGTAGAAACTGATGTAATATCTGTAGATAAAATGGCTACTGAAATTACAAATGACCCAATGTTGAACAGAATAGTGTTGAGGATAAAAGAGAATCGCTGGGGAAATTGTTCAATGGCTGGAAGACCATTCAAAGAAATAAGATATAAACTGACTATAGAAAATGGGGTAATATGTAATGGAGACTTGGTCGTTCCCCCCAGAAACACAGAGGAGACAGTTTATAAAAAGTGTACATGATGACGTACATTGTGGAGTAGCAGCTACGCAAAGAAGATTAAAATTGGAAGCATGGTGGCTGGGGTACTCAAGAGACATAGAGGACTATGTAAAAAGATGCACAAAATACATAGAACTCAGGAATTTCAAGCAAAAGAAAATATGTGTGGTCCTGAGAATCAGAACCGTAGAATAGAGTACACATGGATCATGCCTATGTCAATGGAATAGGACTATTAATAATATTAGTATATGCATATTCAGGTTGGCCTGAAGTGGTGAGAGTACCTGATAAAAAAAAATTACCACTGCAAAACAAATATTAAGAGTAATATTTTTGAGAAATGGGATACCGAGAACATTGGTGACTGATAATGAGCCAGAATTTGCGGATGCTGATTTGCATGAATGGTTAAGATAAATAGGATGCAGACCTTACAAGACCCCTCCCTACCACCCTTAAAATAACGGGATAGCGGAAAAGATGGTCCAGATGGTAAAAAGGGCATAAAAGCATGCGTGCAACAGAAGGAGAAAATTGATGCTTTCCTACCAAGATTATTACTAAGTTATAGAACAATTCTGCATGCAGGCAGGTCAGAAAGTCCATGTGCCTTAATGGGCAGACAATTAAGGTCCCCTTTGACTATGTCATATGCCACAAATCAAAAGATGTGGTACAAAAGAAATAAGAATACGGAAGCTGAGACAGAATTTATTATGCAGAAAGGACATAATACTGCAATATTAAATAAAGAATATGGGAACAGTGTTTTAGCTCATGCTGACCAAATAAGATCACAAGGAGAATAATCGGATGAGGAAATGCCTTCAGAGCTGCCCATTATTGATGTAACAGAAGAGTTACTGCAGAATGAGACTGCGAGGAAGAAGTAGAGAGGGACAAGGTAGAAGAGGAAAAAGTAGAATGGGACAAGGCAGAAGAGGAAGATCAGAATATGCAGGAGGAACACTGCGATTATAGGGGAAGACGTGATAGATCCAGATCTCCAAGGAAAAGGAGAGATAAAGGAAGATGTTCAGGAGGGCACAAGAAGTACTCGCAGCATAAAGGCTCTCCATTATAGGGAGATATAGTGATATGCAAATTAAGTATAATTTACATATGAGCAGATAACTCATATTTATAAACCAACACCAACTAGAACAGGTGGTTGTTGAACGCTTGCTTAACGTTATACATGATATATCAGTGTCGGATATATACTTGAAAGTCAAAAGAATAAAAAGAAAATGCTGTTGTCACAGCCCATGTTGTCTCTGGCAAACAACAAGGACTGACCAAGAATGCCCATGTCATCATCTAACACATCAGGAGCAAGTGAACATGCTGCATTCATTTCAAACTTTTGTACTTCTGGATATAATGAAGCAAATACCATGGTTGAAAGACTATCAATCGTGTTGCAATACAAATGGTGCATTTGTATTGCAACACCAAACTGTAGAGGTGCACTAACTGATGTTGCAGCAAAAACTGCAAACTTGCAGGGATAAAATCTAGTGCAGCTGCTAATTTCAATTCGGTGATTGTTGGATATGGTGCAAATGTTTTAATGAGTTTTGCCGCGGTTTGGAGAATGGCTTGTTTCTGTGCTTCCTCATCATCCGCTCGAAGTGAATTGAAAGAAATGCCACAGTTTTTTCCCCTTAAATGTCACAATGTTTTTGATGCCATTACAGCCTTCAATTATGAATACAGAGTTTCCATGTCGACTTAGCAGTTTGTTTTGAGGTGTCAATTTCTATATATCTCTGGGTATAATGGTCAGGGCAATTATTCAGTATGGGGGACTGCTCGGACGGAAAGAAACTGCAACCTACTGTCAGTACAACTGCAAGGAAAGCTATGGCAATACATCAAACTCTATATTCGAGAAACAGTGTCAATAGGGTTCTGAACCAGAACACCTTGGTCTGTAGGGATTACCATAATAGACTGTTGGTACCTGATCCTCATTTAATTACTCTCCGACAACCAATAAAAAGAATAAACCAAAGAAGATAGAATAAACCAACATGAAAAATTATGAGCAACAATGAATTCATGAATGCCTTGAGAGATAGATAGAGAGCTATAGCCATCAATGCCTATACTAGACAGGACACCACTTGAATGAATGAAAAAAATAATTTAATTATGAAATTAAATCCACCAAAATGCTTTTCGGTTTTGTCGTAAACAAATAAATCATTTTAATTTTTAAGGTGACTAAATAAATGAATAAATTACTTTCGTGACACTTCAAAATTTGAAACAAATTTAGGTGCAAGTCTACGAAAAAGGTCCCAAATTCTAGCCTCGTTCTGAGCTCTGAAAAGTTAAGTCATGTCGTCCTAGCTGATTGGTGTTACATCAAATAAAATAATCTCCTTTTTGGTCCATGTTATTTTTCAATCACACCCTTTCTTACAAGTCGAGCAGGAATAAATTAAGAAAATGTAAAACAAAAAAAAGTAAAACAAAAAAGTAAAACAAAAAAAGTTTACACAACAAAAAAAATAAAAATAACAAGAAACAGTTCTTCCCCATTTTTATTTATTTTGAAACAAAACAGTAGTTAGCGTTACTTGTTTTCGTCTGACTATTGTTCTCATCTTGAGTGTTATTTAACGGAGAAACGTTACTTTCCTCCTTTCTTTTCCAAGATGCCTGATGAAGGTCGGAGGCTACACCGACCGAAACATTGCACAAATAACAGTCAAGATGAGAACAATAGTCCAGTCAAAACAAATAATATAAACAATCAACCCACATCTAAAAAATTCAGAACTGTAATACATTTGGCATATGTGACGTTTCTTTGGGTCGTCTGATACACATACGAAACCACGGCAAAAAAACAAAAAACAACTCCAACAATACAAAACCATCTATGGAGCCAGTAACTTTTCTTCTTTCTCTATTTTTCTGAGATAATGACCAACATACCTGACGATGGTTGAAGGCTACACCGACTGAAACATTGCACAAATAACAGTCAAGATGAGAACAATAGTCCAGTCAAAACAAATAATATAAACAATCAACCCTCATCTAAAAAATTCAGAACTGTAATACATCTGTGATCTTCACACGTTTTTGTCATTTTTTTTATAGACCTCTTCTACTTCAATAAACCTTCACGAGAAATAAATGCATTCATGTCCATCCAACAATCTTGTTATTATTGTTGTTGTTTTGTTACTGTCTTTTTCCCTTTACATTTCTCCTGTTTTCCACTGTAAAACAACATATTCAACAGAACAGCATTCATATCAGAGAAAAAGGTTCCAACAGACGTTTCCCTACATTAAATTTTCATTCATTAACTTTCTATATATATATGTACAATTATATATTGGAGTTGTTTTTTGTTTTTTCACCATAGTTTTGTATTGTTATGTTGTCGTATCATAAAGGATATGAGTGTTTGTTATATTGTCTCTATAATAAAGGGTTGAGTGTTTGTTGCGTCATCTCTAATAATGGATTAGAAGAGATGACGTGTTATATTATATATTTATGTTGTATCATAAAGGGAATCGTGTGTGAGTGACATGTATTTTCAGAACCTACCTCTGCTTCTTCGATGTTGGACCATCTGGAATTTCTTGTCCTGGAGGGAGACTTGATACCTGTTTTTGGATGAAGATTCAATCACTCCAAGACAAGGAATTAGTTCTATAGTTTATTTCACTTTTCCCAGATGTCCTGCAGAAGGTGGAAAGTGAAATCGGCCTGTATGGGTTCTTCTTCTACACACGTCAGCGTTCGCCCCCCCCCCAGTGAAGAGGAGGAGACAACGGGAAGCCGTCCGTTGTCTTCTGAGTCCAAATCAAATCTCAACGATTCAGCTAACCTGATCACATGACTCGCACGCAATCCAATCAGCTGATCTTAACTTCCGGTCAACGTGTCTACACTATAACTCACCTCTTCCTCTCTCTCTCTCTCCCTCTCTCTATTCCTTAACATTCTCTCTCTCTCTCTCTCTCTCTCTCCCTCTCTCTCTATTCCTTAACAGTATGTGAAAAAAAGAAAAAAAAAATTGGTTGACAAAGGAGAGGCAACTCTTATAATTATAATTATCTCGCTTTTATCATTGAAATTTTAAAGAGGGGTTGTACAAATTTTTGTTTTTCCTACAATTAGAGATTCGCATACATTGCTAATTTCTATGCTTGGTCTGCTGAGTCATTTTTGTTTTTTTAGCATATGACCTTTCCCTACATTAAATTTTCATTCATTAACTAATACACACACACGCACACAATTATAGGCTACATATGTGCACACGTTTCTATTACAACTTTAGAAAAGCAGCAGAAACATGCATGCACATGTGTAGCCAATGTTTATATAAATAAATATACTATAAGTATGCTCTGCTTGCCATTGACTACTTTTTGATAAACACCAGATTTGCAGTGGATTTACAGTGATACAGTCATTAATATAATTTAATTATGTGTCTTATGTATCGAGCACTGTCAAACTAAATACTGAAAATATATACATAGCCCTAAAAGAGCCCCTGGGACACACTCAAGAGTTATCGCGAAGTATAGATAAACAAAATTATACAGAAATCAGTAGTCCTGGATATGACCTTAACTATATCCGATGGTGAGGGCCCCAGCTTGCAGACCTTAGGGAGTGTGGAGCCACCCTTCAATTACCATTGCTCCCAGGTCCACTCTGACCCGGAGTGGTAGCACCTGTTAGGGTCCCAACTATGGGTTAAATAGAATACGACTTAAAAAAACAAATATACTATATTAAAAAATCGTTCTTCAAAATCACCAGATTCGGCATTAAATAACCTGAAAAGGGTTGATATGCCGTAAAACAAAACAACCAACCAACCAACCAACAGAAATCAGTTAGTTACAACTTTTCTAGAAAATTTTATAAAAATCCATGGCATCATTAATAAGCACAAGAGTTTCAATTTTAGCCATTTTATACTCCACGACAACTCTTGGGTCTTTTAGGACTAATAAAAACACTCCATTTTTGGGACTATTTTACCATATTTGTCCAAAATTTTCTGTGTATGTCAATTTAGCAGTTTTGCATGGTGCTGAACTCAAATTTAAATATGTTAAGACCTTGGGGACTTTTGGTGCTAAATGGAAGTGGGGGCAAATGCTGAACTTAGTCATTTCTTTTTTTGCATGGTGCAGAACTCAAATTTACATATGTTAAGGCCTAAAACTGCATCATTTTTTTTTATAGACCTCTTCTACTTTAATAAACCTTCACGAGAAAAAATGCTTTCATGTCGATCCAACAATCTTGTTATTATTGTTGTTGTTTTGTTACTGTCTTTTTCCCTTTACATTTCTCCTGTTTTCCACTGTAAAACAACATATTCAACAGAACAGCATTCATATCAGAGAAAAAGGTTCCAACAGACTTTTCCCTACATTAAATTTTCATTCATTAACTTTCTATATATATATGTACAATTATATATTGAAGTTGTTTTTTTTGTTTTTTCACCATAGTTTTGTATGTGAAAAAAAAAAAAAATTGGTTGACAAAGGAGAGGCAACTCTTATAAATATAATTATCTCCCTTTTATCATTGAAATTTTAAAGAGGGGTTGTACAAATTTTTGTTTTTTCCTACAATTAGAGGTTCCCATACGTTGCTAATTTCTATGCTTGGTCTGCTGAGTCATTTTTTCTTTTTTTAGCATAGTTATTTTTATATTTTTATAATTGGTCACTTTTATTGATCTTACAAGTCGAACAGAAATAAACTAAAAGAAGTAAAAAAAAAAAAAAAACAAGCAAAAAAGCCCAGTTCAAAGAAGTTTCGAGCATTTATTACTATAAACAACAAACCAAAAATGTGGTAAAGAAACAAAGGCGAACCTGAGGAAGTTTGACTCCCTTTACATTTTTTATTTTCATCCTTTTGTTTTTCAATTTTTTCAGCAAATTATTATCGAATGGACACTAGTCTACTAAATTATCAAAAGAAATGGAAAAAAAGAAAAGAAGTCAATGTAGATATTTGTATGGGGTGCTCAGTTTCTAATGCACCATTCTAGTAAATCGGTCACCCATTTTAGAACCACTTGACGTTTTTTTTAGGCTAATTTTATAAATTTAGCCTTTCTAAAGCAGTTTGACCTTTTTTTGAATTTCGCTTTCTCCGATTATTTTATATAAATATTTATGGTTATCTTCAGGTTTTGTCACTCGACATTTACTAAGGTTTTGCTGGGGCGATTTAAAAAAAAAATTTCTATTTTTTTTTTTGTTTCAAGTTTCGTCAAGTTTCGTTACTCAACATTTACAAGCTAAGGGCAATGAATGTGTGCTAGAGTACCACCTGAATAAAGTTGATTTATAGGGGTATTTGAGTCTGCATTGTTTTCATGGTACTTGTACAGTTTAATCAAGACATTAAAAAATGAAAATATCGAAAAAAAGGTTATATTGTACATATCCGTTTTGGCATGAAGATCTCCAAAAAAAAAAATTCCCTTAATTTGATCGAGTAGTTTTTTTTTTGTTTTTTTTCCTTTTACAGCGGAAAAACACGTTTTTATGAGAGCCTGTTGAAGACAGACATCTTGTTTTTTTTTTTAAATTTTTGTTTGACATTTATAAACGCCAAAGAGAGATAACTCCATGTAAAGCGCCGACACTCCCTCCCCATCTTTAATACTAGCTTTTCTTCCTAAAAGTCGAACCTTTTGCTCGGTATCATAACAAATTGTTTTTTTGCTGTAAAACAAAAACTACTTGATGAAATTAAGTGAATTTTTTTTTTTTTTTTTTTTTTTGAGAACTTCATTAACCGTAACAGATACGTACAATTTAAACTTTTTTTCGATATTTCCATTTTTTAATGTCTTGATTAAACTATACAAGTACCGTTTTCACTGGTCGGCATGTTTGTTTTTGTGCACACATTAAATTTTTGCACAAATATTTAAATGTTGTTTTCACGTGCACATTCAGTTTTTTACAAAAAACGATCTTTAGATTGTAAATGTCGAGTGATGAAAAAATGAGTATTAAAAAAAAATAAATAAATAAAAAATGTTAAAAATAAAAAATTCGTCCTAGGGAAAACCTTTTTAAATGTCGGGTGACGATAAACATAAATATGTATATAAAATAATTGTCGAAAGCAAAAAGCAAAAAAGCCAAACTGTTAAAAAAAAAAAAAAAGGACTAAATTGGCGAAATTTGGTCTAAAAACGTCGAGTGATTCTAAAATGGGTGATCGATTTACTAAAACGTTGCATTAGAAACCGAGCACCCCTACACATATTTAAATATTGATTTTTTTAAAATTTATTGTTTGTTTTTATAATATAATAGACTAGTGCTTGTGTTATGGTGATTAATCGGTCTATTATTCTCATTTTGGGTGTTTTCAATCGCTGCAACCTGCGACCTTCTTCGGGTGTTGAAAACATGCTTCTTTTTCTACTGAAGAAAAAGAAAAGGTTGGCTCTGCATTACAAGAATTTGAACCGTTTGTTTGAGGGTGGGTCCGTAGATTCTTCTAATGCAATAAATCTGGCATTTAAACCCGTCTCAAATTTCCCGTTTACATGGTATTAACCCCTGGAGCCTGGGACTATTTTGCACCATTTCACCATTTTCGTTAACGCTTTTCTTACATAATAATGCGTTTGCGCGTGCACGCGCGTAGTAAAGTGACTGGTCACATCGTGGAGGAATCTTTAAAAGAGATTTAAAATAAGAAAGTTTAAAAAAAAAAAAATGTAGTTAATTTTTTTTGTGTTACATAATTTTTAATGCTTCTTACTTGATCTAAAAGATTAAGTTTTCACGAGCGGTTTTACATAGATATATTTTAATGTTTTTCGTTCTTTTTTTGGAGAGGGGGTATTGAATTATAGAACCTGTAAATTTTTTAACAGGCGCTTCTGCAGTTTAATTAACCGTTTTTCCGTAAGTAACGCACCAACATTAACCGAGGAGAACAACCGTTTAACCGCCACACACCGCCCCCTCCACCTCAATGTAAATAGAATTTGTGTGAAATATTAAACAGTTCTTCTGCTCGGTTAATGTTAGCGCGTTACTTACAGAAGAACGGTTAATTAAACTGCAGAAGCGGCTGTTAAAAAATTTACAACTTGTTACAGAAAAACGGTTAATTAAACTGCAGAAGCACCTGTTAAAAACGTTATATAATTGATTACCACCCTCCAAAAAAAAGAACGAAAAATATGTCTTTAAACCACTCTTTTGAAAACTTTCTTATTTCAAATCTCCGCTAAAGATTCCTCCGCAACGTGACCAGTCACTTTACTAGGCGCGTGCACGTGCGAACAATCATGTAAGAAAAGCGTTAACGAAAGCAGTGAATGGTGCAAAATAGTTCCAGGCTCTAGGGGTAGGTGTATCAGAATTTTTGTAGGAATTTTTGACACCCCTAACACGAAACTGCGAATAAAATATAAAAAAAAAACTCGTAATTTCTCTTTTAAAGGTGGGTTGTTTATTTTCTTTATGGATTATACTTCCAAAATAAACTATTAAAGTTGTATAAAAAGTAATTGAAATATTATTTTTTCATTTTTTAAATAATAAATAATGAAATTAATTGAATTTTACGAGCTCAGTATTTTTCAATTTTTAAACTTTAAAAATCTATCAAAATTTTTTTATTGATTCTATTTTTACGATATTTTCAGGGTCAATGTGAAATTTTATGCTCTTACCAATAAACCGAATATAATATTTTAGACAAACGTTTTTTTTTATTCAAGCCCCCCCTCCCATTTTCAAATGTCTATTAAAAAGTAAATAATTAATTTGCTCACCAAAGTTTTATATATCACAAATTGAAGATAAAAGATCAATAAATTGTAATGATAGCGCTGCTCTTTCATTTCAGTAACTTTTATATAGACTCTTTCATTCTGGTTTCGTGATCTAACTTTTGTATGCACTCACGCATGCGCATAGCAATTAATTAATAAAGCGGGGCGCCATTATTCAGTTCCCTTCTTACCAACCAAACACACGTGTTCCAATCTGCCTGATACTACTGGTCAATATGCAAGCCTTCTAGACCTTTTCCTCACAACTTCCCCTGAGCTGTGTTCATGTTCCGTTCTATCTCCTCTGGGATCCTCTGACCACCCTGTTGTAGCAGTTAAGATAAAAATGAATCTCTCCACCGTACTGTATATCGATACTCTATGGCTGACTGGGATAGCTTCCGTACATTCATATCTGACCTACCTCTGCATTCCATGTTTAAAAAGGATGTGTCTTCTATAGTATCAGACCTGACCGAAGGCATAGACCGATTCATACCATCCAAAAAATTCCAACAAAAACCTAACAGCCAGCCATGGTTCTCCCCCGAATGTGTTGCTGCCATCGCACACAGAAATCACTTTTTCTATAGCTACCAACGTAATAGATGTACTGAGACAAAAGATGCTTTCAGGACTGCCAGCAACCACTGTAAAAGTGTAATAAAAAATGCAAGAGAGCTATATGCTCAGTCTGTTAAATCCAAAGTAGCTGAGCAGTGGCTTGGTTCCCACCAGTTCTGGCAAATAGCAAACAGGATCTTGAACAGAAGCGTGCGTTCTATCCCAACTATCATCAATGGACCTGAGGTCATCTCATCAGTATCAGACAAGGCCAGACTATTTGCCAAGAACTTTGCAGCTAATTCTACCCTCTGCGACAATGGCCATCAACTCCCTGTATTTCCTCCTATAACAGACAACACGCTATGCAACATACAAATATCTGTGCATGAGGTTGCTAAGCTAATCAAGAACCTTGATTCCAGTAAAGCAACTGGCCCTGACGGCATTCCAGTTATAGTGCTGAAAAAGCTCCAACCAGAACTTGCCCCCATACTTACAAAACTGTTTAAGCGTTGCCTTAAGGAGAAGTGCTTTCCAACACCCTGGAAAACCTCATCAGTATGCCCTGTATTTAAGAATTCAGGTGAAAAGTCATCTCCCTCTCAGTACAGATCAATAAGTCTCCTGTGTGTCATGAGTAAGTTGTTGGAATCCATATTAAATAAAGAAGTAGTCAACCACCTCAACAGAAACAACCTTCTTAGTGACATGCAATATGGCTTCCGCTCTGCAAGATCTACAGAAGATGTGCTAACAGTTATATCACATAGGATTAGTGAATCTCTTGACAAAGGTTTCCTTTCCAGGGAAATTGCTCTTGACATATCGAAAGCCTTCAATAAGGTATGGCATAAGGGCCTACTTCACAAGATTCCCAGCTACGGTATTACTGGAAATATTTTCTCAATCATTAAATCATTTCTCCCTGATAGGTTCATAAGAGTAGTGGTTGATGGGCAGAAATCAGAGGCCCACGGTATTAATGCTGGAGTCCCTCAGGGGTCCATCCTGGGCCCAACTCTCTTCCTGATCTACATCAATGATCTCCCAAAACACATACTTAAATCATTCGTTGACATCTATGCTGATGACACGACCATCTATGGCAACACATCAAAGGCTGTAAATGACAAAGTTCTCTCAAATTCTCTCTCTTCTGATCTTGAGCGCGTGGTACAATGGGGGAAGAGGTGGCTGGTCATTTTTAATACATTCCAAACCAAGCTTCTATCTTTACATCATCAATGCTCTGATTCCAATCCAACATCAATTGAAATGGATGGCTCTCGTCTTAGGGAGGCTCCATGTTTTGACAAGCTTCTGAGTTTGACCTTTACTCCTGATCTGAAATGGAACACGTACATCAGGTCTGTTGCCAAGGACGCTGGGAAAATGGTGGGATCCTTCTACCGCTCCAGAAGATATCTCACTACTGATGCAATTCTCTATCTGTATAAAAGCCAAGTACGTCCAAGGATGGAATACTGCTGCCACATCTGGGCAGGAACTGCTAAAAACAGCCTATCCTGCCTTGACAGAGTACAAAATATAATTTGTGATTTGGTGGGGATGCCCTTTTCTCTTCCCTGCAGCCTCTCACCCACAGAGGAGACGTTGTGAGCCTGTCTTTCTTTTATCGTTATTTCCTTGGCAAGTGCTCGTCTGAGCTCCAATCTCTCCTCCCTCGCCAATCTTTCTCGAGAAACACCCGTCTGGCTGAAACTACTGGCAATAATTTTCCCCACTCTTTATCTGTGCCTAAATCCAAAACATAGATTCCATGAGCAGAGCTTCTTTCTCATAAGTACACGATTGTGGAACTCTCTTCCGTTCGCCTGTTTCCCACCTGACTACAACTTGGATGTCTTCAAATCCAACATAAACAAATTCCTGACAAACCGCTACCTCAAGTAAGAGATTCTATCAAATCTCCAATACTAATGATTACTACAATACTATCTCATTGATTACTGTACACGCAATAACCCTTATCCCTGAGTGGCCTCCAGGCCTTGATAAGCAGTGACCCTCATGAACATAAAAAATAAAAAAATCTTATTCTTACACATCCATGCACAACACAACATTACATATATATATTCAAATTTAAAACAAAAAAAAGTAGTGTTTTTTAGAAATTTACCTGTAAAATTCGAAGTTTAAAACCTTTTTTTAAAACCACGTTGTTTGTTTTTTTATTGTTTTTTTTTTTAATGAAACCTTGGTCCTTGCTCCTTTAATCGAAAAAAAAATTAGGGTTTGAATTACATTTTTCGAGTAGTTATAAGCTTGAAAAGACAGGGGGTCGAATTAATTCACGCCTCCCATTTTGAAATGTCTATTAAAAAGTAAATAATTAATTTACTCACCAAAGTTTTATATATCACAAATTGAAGATAAAAGATCAATAAATAATATATTCAAATTTAAAACAAAAAAAGTAGTATTTTTTTAGAAATTTGGCTGTAAAGTCCGAGGTTTAAAACCATTTTTTTTTTTTTTTTGTAATGAAACCTTGGTCCTTGCTCCTTTAATTGAAAACATTGGTCCTTGCTCCTTTAATTGAATTACATTTTTCGAGGAGTTATAAGCTTGGAAAAACGGGGTGGAATTATTTAATATTTTTCACGAAATTTCTGACACATCTACTCCAGGGGTTAATACCATGCAAACAGTAAATTTGCGACGGGTTTAAATGCCAGATTCGTTTTCAACGACCTTGATAACCTCAAGAAACACAAACTAGAATGGTTGGTATTGTGTTAAAGTTAAAATAAATATTTACCAAAAAAGGCCAAACTGCTTTTTAAAAATTTGGCCTAAAAACGTCGAGTGGTTCTAAATTAGGTCGTTGATTTACTCGAACGTGGCATTAGAAACTGAACTAGAAACTACAAATATTTAAATATTGATTTAGGGTTTATATTACTACTGTTTACCGATGTATTGGAAAATTAAAAATGGCACCGGACTCTCTGTTGAACGCGGTTAAGTTTGGAAAAATGAGTTTTAAAAAAACTATACAAAATACTATCAAAAACCCACCGAATATATGTCGATCTATGTCACGGTGACATATGTCGAGCGAGTTTCTAACAGTATAGTCGATTGGGGGAGGGTACCGCTCGTACACGTGCATAGTGCACCATTTTCATTAATAATTAATTTTCTATCGAATTGAAGAAATAACACACAAGCACAACTGATTTTTTTTTTTTAAATAATTACACAACACTTTAAATTTAAACGAATCTATTCAAACGGTTATTAGGTGAAAGTACAGAATAGTTACAATAGCCCGGTAACATAAGTGAAAGTGATTTTTAATATCGTATTTAGCTAAATCCATAACAAAGAACACTTGAATTAATGGTTTATTTTGAATGAATTCGCGTGTAATTAAAAAAAAAAAAGTATTTCGTCACAAAAATATATTGTAAAACTTGAATTTAACTTTTCTTTTCGTTTCTTTTTACTTTTTTTTTTTTAAATCGGACTATTATCGATCAGAACTCACTTCTTGTTCCTTTTGGTTTGTCTTATTTGAATTGAATTGATATAATGATATAATAAGCCAGCAAACGAACAAAAGTGTCCACAAATAAATAAATACAAAATAAATAAATGTTAGCAGGACTAAAGTTACTTTCTACCTACAATTTCTCATTATTTTTTAGAACTTTTTTTTTTTTTAGAAATAATTACAACATTTTAAATTTAACTCAATGTATTCAAACGGTCCTTTGGAAAAGAAATATGTAAAATAAAGTGGTGAAATATTACCCTTCTATTTTTTAAAATAGTATTTTCAAGTTAAATTCAAGCTTTACAGTATCTTTTTGTTTATTAAATTGTTAGGTGAAAGTACAGAATAGTTACAATACACCCGCCATCCCGGTAACATAAGTGCATAAGTATCAATAAAGTGATTTTTAATATCGTATTCAGCTTAATCCATAACAAGCGACATTTGAATGAATGGTTTATTTTATTGATGCTACACCGAAATCACGTGATTAAAATTTTAGCAGACGAAACATTGGGTGTCAAAAGAGTAAACAGTTCCAATTCGCCCTCAGTCGAACAACGTTCAACATCGGAGCCGATGCATTTCGCTCGGTGCCCGGAAAACACATCCCGGGAAAACTCGTACCCGGAAAAATCCCCCCTCTTTTTGCTAGGTAGGAAAACAAATTTAGGAAAACTCCTCCCCGGAAAACTTGTCTCTGGGAACAGTTTTTTTTTTTTTTTAAGCAAGCGTTAAAAATAAATTTAAAAAATATTATGAGGTGCAGGTGCACTAAAAACAATATCTCCTTCAAGAACGGTAATAAAATGTGTTTTTAATCGATATTTATTCAATAAGGGACCAGTTTTCCTACCTAGTAAAAAGGGGGGGGAGTTTTTGAGTACGAGTTTTCCAGGTACCACGTTGAAATGGTGCCCGGAAAACTCGTCTCCGGAAAACTCGTCTCCGGAAAACTCGTACCCAACAAACTCCCCCCCCCCTTTTTACTAGGTAGGAAAACTGGTCCCTTATTGAATAAATATCGACTGAAAACACATACGTACATTTTATATTCGTTTTTATCATCACCCCCCCCCCCCCAGAAATCCAGTAAAGTCGCCATTAAAGTTTTTGGGGAATTGGAAAGAATTTTGACATGGATCCCAAAAATATAGTTGAAAAATAGGGAGGAAAAAGTAGATTACACGACAAAACTACTATTTAAATTGATTTTAATCCTAGTATTTAGGAATATCGGATTTCGTCTTTCATAAGAAGCCAAAAAATAAAACTTACCATCCCATTCTCTGTTCGAGACAAGAAGGCGGAGCTCTTTGTAGTGACGTTAATGGTGTCCGTTTTTAGTATGGAAGACCAATAGTGAAACAAACATGTTATTAATTTGATTAAAGCACTTATCAAATATTCGACAGAATTAAGACATTTTTTAAAAGTTAAAATTATAGAAATTCACAAATATGTACCTATTTACTATGCCTCCCCACGGGACAGAGTTAGACACCAGGGTCGTTTTTTAACGTGGAGAAAAGGTACAAAAATAAAAATTGTCTCAGTCGTGAAGGATTTCTCCTCCACCTAAAGAGAACAAGAAATGGAAGTGCAGCACTGCAGCATATGAAGAACAGATACTACACTTTGATCTTGACCAAAAGGCCAAGAACTTGTTCCGGGAAAACTCGTCTCGGGAAAACTCGTACCCGGAGCCCCCCCCCCTTTTTTTTGCTAGGTAGAAAAACCGGTCCCTTATTGAATAAATATCGATTGAAAACACATTTTATTACCGATCTTGAAGGAGATATTGTTTTTAAAAGATGCACCCCCATAATATTTAAAAAAATTATTTTTAACTTTTGCTTTAAAAAAATAAACTTGATCACTGAGTCAAGATACGAAAAACGAAACCAAATATTTACTTTTAAAAAAATACTCTAGTTTTAACATTTTTTGTGTCATTACAAAACAAAAATAAAGAAAACACGTATATTCAAAGAAAGCAATTATTTTATTGAGAAGAATTAATTCAGTTTAAATAATTCTTGTGTTATTACAAAACAAAAAAAAAGAAAACACGGTCTTATGCAATTTTGGTACTGCGACTGCGCTGAAATAATAACGTTATTTCGAAAGCCATTCTTAACATAGGAAGTGTATCGTTTAAAAGTCATTTCGGAGGCACATGTGCAGTATGCAGACGGCGGCTATTGTTAGGGGGCGATAACTCCAATTTCTTCTTGGGCGAATAACGCGGCAAATAAGTAACAAAGAAGATTTTTTTCCGAACAGGAAAATATAAAACCAAAACATTTATTGTATACAAAATAATTGTAAAAACAGTTATTTAAAAGTCTGCGTAAAGAGATATAATTTAATAAAATAATTTTGTAATAAAAATAACATTAGATTTTTATCAAGTAAAATAGCTTTTTTTTTTCTCGAACAAATAAATAATTAAATGAAACATCTTTTTGAATCAAAGCAACTTTGAAGGGTCAACAAAAAAATTAATAATTAATTATAATTAATATAATGTTTTTTTGACAGAGATGCGCAACATGGCGACAGTTTAGTAAAGATGGCCGCCGTGCGTGCGCATACAGCAGAAGTGTTATTTCGTGAACAAAAAAATGTGTTAAAACTAAATTAATTTTTCGGTAATTCACGGGGAACATGGACCGTGCATCAATGGTGTTTTTATTTTGTAGAGGACTAAGATATATATATCCTAATCCCGTTACAAAAGAAAATAATGAAACGAATGGAATGGAGGGGAAAAAAAAAACTCAATTGCTGGATAAGATAAACGTGTCGTTATTTACTGTTGAAAGAATAAATGTTTTAGATATAACACGTGTTCATGTCCGCGTTCGGTTGTCACCATCGTTTGTTGCGGAACTGGTAGTATAGAAAGAAATGGAAATATGTGTTTATCTCATGTTCGGGTCACTATCGTTTGTTCGCACATGGGAAGAGAAGTGAGTAACGTAGTGGAACAAGAAATGGCCGTCCGGCACGTAGAAAGAGAAAGAGAGAGAGAGAGTGAGAATGTCAATCCAGTTCATGGAGATAGAAGCGTATAAAGTGTACGTACTGTTTGTTAGCTTTTTGCCCCACATGGTAGCAAGTGGCGTGAGGTGCGCGCGCCTCCCGAAAGGAAGGCAGCTGGTTCGTCGAATCGTTCAGCTCGGAAGCTGGTCCGAAAAAAAAAAAGCTGCTTATTGCTCTTGCTTTTATAGTTGTTTCCGGTGGTCTTTTGCGCATGTGTGGATTTCCTTTGAAAGGGGAATGACGTTGCCCATGTGTGCGTACGTGTGCGCGTATGTGAGTACATGTGTGTACGTTAGCGTGTGTGTGTATACACATGAATGTGAGTGTATATACGCAATAGTGAATATATGTACGTGTGTGGACGTGGGTGCGTATGCATATGACAAGTAATATAGCTTGAAATGTGAACGCGTGTTTTTGTGTGAGACTAGAAAAGGCTCGCGCAATACTCCCCTTCATAGGAAAAAAAAAATATGCAGTGTATATATATTTATATATTTTTTTTTGTAAATAATGTTTTCGGTAATTGACTTTTCATCCTGTTTTTTTTTTTTTGCTGTTGGTGTGGTTGTTTGAAAAAAACCCTCAAAAACGGAGTGTGTTTGTAAAAAAAAGTATTTACTTACATGTGGAAAAGGCATTTACTCTTTTTTAGGGTGACATTTGTTTGTTTGTTTTTTTTTTTGTTGTGTGCTGACATGTGCAACGAGTTGCTTGGACAGTGAAATGAATTGTCCGTTTGGAAGGAAAATTTTTGTTAGTGTTGACGTGATGTGTTCAGTTGACTGTGTCTTCGCAAGTGAGTCTGCGGTAGTGTGTGTACATTGTTTGGATGGGCGCTAGTTGCGCATTCGTTCTTGTTGAACGATGAGTGTGGTAGCCGGCTGTCAACAAAACTTCCAGCTGTGAGTTTATCAGCGTGTGTGGTGCATCTCAACTCGTATTGTTGATTCAGCTTCTTCCTATGTGTTGATAGGAATATCCTGTAATTGTTTCTTTGTTGTTGCTTCTGCTGTGCAGGAGAAAATGTGTATAGGCCTATGTGATTTTGCTCCTCACGTTTGTTGCAGGGTAATGTCAGGAAACCGTGAAAAATGTTTGTCGAGCTCGAATTTTTCTTTAAATTCGGTATGAAGTTGACAGCTCTGTGTTTATTTTTTTGCCAAGTCTGACGAGGGGTTTCGTCATTGTTGTTTGTAGTAGTTATTCCTGTCGGTAGTAGTTCACTTGTTTTTCTTTGTTGAAATGTTTGTTTCTTTATCAAATAAAACGTGCGTCTCACTCAAAACAATTAATTTCAAAAAGGTAGGGTCACCATGCTTGTTCATTTCATGTCTCGTCGTGGTTGCCGGTTTGTTGTAAGACTTGTAGTATAGGAGGAAATGGGTGTTCCTCTCGCGTTTGTGTGTCACCAATTTTGTTGAGGTGGTGGAAATTAGGAATAATGAATTGAATTGAGAAAGAGACGAAGTACGTGTTAAATTGAATTAAACGAACTAGTATTTATTTTGTGAAGAAATAAATGAAAGAAAAGGGTACGACACATGTTTAGCTTGGCGTGCGTCTCTCGCTGTTAACTGGTGAGAAGGAAGGTCTATAGTTTGGCGTGCGTCTCGCATTGTTAGCTGGTGAGAAGGAAAGTGTATTGTTGTTGTCGAGAGAGAGAGAGAGTGAGTGTGTGTATGAGTGTTTCGTTCAAATGCATCCATTTCATTTTAAAATAACGAGGTCACCATCTTCCTGTAGAAAGAATGGAACGAATGAAATGAAGGAACAAAAACTCAATTGCTGGATAAGATAAACGTGTCATTTATTTACTGTTGAAAGAATGAATGTTTTAGATATAACACATATTCATGTCCGCGCGGGTGTAACCATCGTTTGCTGCGGGACTGGTGGTGTAGAAAGAAAAGGAAATGTGTGTTCATCTCAAGTTCGGGTCACTATCGTTTGTTTGCGCATGAGAAGAGAAGTGAGTAATGTAGTGGAAATGAGAATGATAGTCCAGCGTGTAGACAAAGACAAAGATAGAGGGTTGACATTTGTTAAACTGTGCGCCATGTTAGCAGTCAGCTATGCAGTGGTGTTCTCAGGGACAAGTTGTATATATAGAGAGAGAAAGAGTGAGAATGTCAATCCAGTTTATGGAGAGAGAAAGCGTATAAAGTGTACGTACGGTCTGTTAGCTTTTTGTCCCACATAGTAGCAGGTGGTGTGAGGTACGTGGGCGCCGCAAGGGCGGCGAGTGACCGCCGATCACTCAACTCAGAAAGCGAGTTGGAAAAAAGGGCTGGAAACAGCTTGTCTCTTGCTTTTATATTTGTTTCCAGTGGTCTTTTGCGCATGTGTGGATTTCCTTTGAAAGGGAAGTGACGTTGTCCATGTGTGTGTACATGTGTGTATGTTAGCGTGTGTGTGTATACACATGAATGTGAGTGTATTATGTAAGCGAACGTGAATATATGTGCGTGTGTGGATGTGCACGCGTATGTTTGCGTGCGCATATATATATGACAAGTAATATGGCTTGAGATGTGAACGCGTGTTTTGTGTGAGACTAGAAAAGGATCGCGCATATGTTTGCAAAAAAAAAAAAAACATGTTTAAAATTAAAATATAACAAAAACATTTATTTTTATTTCAAGGGTG
This sequence comes from Euprymna scolopes, assembly GCF_053919585.1. Lineage (NCBI taxonomy): Eukaryota > Metazoa > Mollusca > Cephalopoda > Sepiida > Sepiolidae > Euprymna > Euprymna scolopes. The sequence continues at coordinate 66,277,241 of NC_136507.1, forward strand.
CCATTATATACATTTTGTGCTTCCGTAACTGGGTGGACAGACATTAACGCCACTTATAGGAAAACGGAGGAAACAGGGTCCCTCTTTCTTCCGGATCACCTTCAAATAATGTTTTTGCCCCCCCCCCTCCCTTTTTTTGGCCTCAAATAGTATCTTCAAAAAGTCTCTGTGATTAAACAAACCAAAGAAAACCTTTTGCACATACGCTTTGGAGGAGCAATCATTAAATAAAACACTGTTTATGCAGGGTCCACGTTTCTCGTGAAGTACCAATTTTTCTAAATAAAATATTTGTTTTATTATTTGATAATACAAAAAGCGTTTTCTTTTTTGTTTGTTTGTTTCGTGATAACACAAGAAATGTTAAAATACTAATTTATTTTTTAAATAAAATATATGGTTTCGTTTTTCGTGTCTTCCGTTCAGTTTCGTTACATAATCAACCGTATCCACTTCTGGTAGCTTGATTTTTTTCCGGGCAGTGATCTTGGACATTACTTAAAAATATACAAATTTATTTTCTTTTGGAGGGGGGGGGGCTCGTTTTAAAACTATATCTACCTCAGTATTTTCTTTAATTTTCGGACATTTTTTGTTCAAAATTATTTACTAAGTAATGTCGAGTGCGACATTACTTGTTATTTCTTTTTAACTAAATAAACTCTTTAAAATAAGTTTAAACACCAAAAACTTACAAAGCTAGGTAGACAACAAAAACTTAGAAAAATCAATTTAATTTTTTTAAAACAGTAAACAAGTAAAAATATTTTTTTTAAATATTATTGGATGTGCATTATTACTTAAAAATATACAAATTTATTTTCTTTTGGAGGGGGGGGGGGCTCGTTTCAAAACTATATCTACCTTAGTATTTTCTTTAATTTTCTATTTTTGAGCAATTATTGAGACGTGATCCTCTTATGTCGGACATTTTTTTTTTTTTAACTAAACCTCTTTAAAATAAGTTGAAAGACCAAAAGCTTTCAAAGCTAGGTAGAAAACTAAAACTTAGAAAAATTAATTTAATTTTTTTTAAACAATAGTAAACAAGTAAAAATACATTTTTAAAATATTGTGGGATGTGTATTCTCTTTTAAACATAATATCTTCTTCAAGAACGGTCATAAAATGTGTTTTCAATCGATATTTATTCAATAAGGGACCAGTTTTCCTACCTAGCAAAAGGGGACGAGTTTTCTGGGGTCGAGTTTTCCGGGAACGAGTTTTCCTGAATTTGTGTAATCTGTTGATATTTTGCGATTGAATGTTCAACTTTATTTCTGATTACTACTTGGATTTTTGCGATATCTTTTGTTTATTAGAATTGTTAGGTGAAAGTACAGAATAGTTAAAGGACGTCCCCCCCCCTACTCCCTATGTTAAGAAAGGTTTAACTAAATAATAGCATTACTGAAAGGACTTGTCCTGTGTTGCGGGCCAGGATATAATAATCCTAACTTGCTACAAAAGAAAATAATGAAATGAATGGAATGAAGGAAACAAAAACTCAATTGCTGAATAAAATAAACATGTCGTTTATTTTCTGTTGAAAAATGAATGTTTTAGGTGTAACACGTTATTATGCCCGCTCGTGGAAAGAGGAGTGAGTAAAGTGGTGGAAATGGGAATGACAGTCCAGCGTGTAGACAAAGAAAAAGATAGAGGGTTGACATCAGTAAAGCTGCGCGCACATGTTAGCACTCAGCTACACGGAGGTGTTCTCAGGCACAAGTTGTGGACGCGCACTTGCCTGGTTGACGAGCCAAGGCAAAAGGGAAAATGAGGAAGTTGAATGTTTATTGTTGACTTTTATACCGGGGTCAGTATTCTGACTGAGCATGTCTAGATTTCCTTTCAGGGGAAGTGACGTTTCCCATGTGTGCGTACATGTGTGTAGGTTAGCGTGTGTGTGTGTATGCACATGAATGTGAGTGTATATACGTGAACGTGAATATATGTATGTGTCTGTGTGTATGTGCGTGCGTACATGTGTGTGTGAGGAAAAAACATGTTCGAACACCTGCCTTGATAGGGTTCAAAATAGACCTTGTGGCCTCGTGGGAGATGTCCTTTTCTCTTCACTGCAACCTCTATCTCACAGAAGAGATGTTGCGAGTTTGTCTCTGCTTTATCGTTATTTTCATGAAAAGTGTTCGACTGAGCTTCAATCTATGGTCCCCCCCCCTCGCCAAACTTTCACAAGAAACACTCGTCTAGCTGAAAACACTATCAATAATTCCCTCCCACTCTTTATCTGTGCCTAAACCTAAACGTAGATTCCATGAACAAAGCTTCTTTCTTAAAACTATACGTCTGTGGAATTGTCTTCCGTTTTCCTGCTTTCCAGCTATCTATAATATGGTTGTCTTCAAGTCCAACGTAAACAAGTTTCTGATGAGCCGTTCCACTTAAGTTAACAAATTTACCGAACTTCCATTACTATTGATTACTATATTGTCCTTTTGACTACTGTTCAATCTTTAACCCTTATCCTTGAGCGGCCTCTCGGCCTTGATAAGTGGTGCTGCCTATGTAAAAAAAAAACAACATGGGGGAAAGGCAAACGGAAGTAAAGTGGAAACTTGAATAGTAACTATAACCTTATTTTACTGTATTTTACTTATTTATTTATTATTTATTTCCTCTCGCCATTTATCCTTCGCCATTGTCTATGTTATTAACTATTCGTCCTACCATCTAAAATATTTAGGTACAGATAAAGTGTGCACGATGACAAGCAAGCAAGACAATGTCAGTTTTGATATTATCCTAGACCACCCATGAGCCATTGGGTCAGTATTTGTTAGATATACTATGAAACATTAGAAAATTCTAAAACATTTTCATAAATACAGGGTGGAACGCTGAAGTTGTCGCCCTAAACAAAACAACACTACAGCTTTATTTTTAAATTTTTATTGAAAAAAATCAATTCAGCTAACTTGATTATGTAGTAGAGCTGACATCTATTCAATGTAGTTGCCTTCAGCCTCAATTACCATTTCAATCCAGGTCCGGAACAGAGAGCATGCCTTTTTCAGAAGCACTGGTAGGAGCTTTGCAAATACTTGGTGGATGGCGGCAATCAGGCTGACTTTGGTGTTGGGGGAGGTCATGTTGGTGATGTTCTCAATGGATGACCAAACGAAGTAGCCCAGCGGGTTCAAGTCGGTGGAGGAGGGGGGCAGTGAGAGAAAGGTACAAAGTCATAGCACTCCTTCTGAAATCAAGCCTGGGTCTCTTTGGACATGTGGGTTGGCACCTAGTCTTGCTGCCATACCCAGTCTCTGCCAGCGGCCACCTGATTGCACCAGAGAATTCCCACACTCTTCAGCACACCCAGGTACACTTTGGTGTTGACTTTAAAGGCGACTTTGAAGATTTGAGGTGGCATGATTTGGCCCACACTTGAAACCACACCAAAACCATAACCGTGGCCAGAAACTTTGTTTTCATAATCCTGGGCACGACCCTATTATTTGTGGCAATCCAGCGATGTATTTTGAGGGTGCTGGCAATGGTCCTGTTGTCATAACTTGGATCGGTAGAGAGCATGAGTTGTACAGTGGTGCATCTTCGATCTCGCTCTTTGAACATTGTGTCACTTTCAGACATGATAGAAAGCTCCTATCCCTCTTGAGATTTGTACACAACTAGCCAATTAGTAGATGGTCTGCAACAACAACAACAACAACAACAACAAAGTGTTTTTCATCAAACGGAAATGGAATCATGTCATTTTTTCTAGGGCGACAATTTTATTGTTCCACCCGGAAATTGAATTTGTATAGATTTCAGTTATTACTGCTTACCTAAATAAGTTACTGCTGCTTACCTAAATAACATGTGAGCATTACATTAGATGACCCGTTGGGTCAGTATTTATATACATCCTATCTCTTAATTATTTACGTTATTCGTACCACCTTCCACTCTCACGCATCCTTAAATCAATGCTATTTTTCTTTTCTCTTCTTCATCCCAAATAAGGCATATTGTTACTTGGATGTAAGGGGCTACTATTTGGGATCATGTCTATATGGCATGGCACTAAGTGGGGGAGTTGAGCAATGAGATGTCTGTTCGCATTACATTTAAACTTCTGCAGATTTGTACAGTCAGGGAAACAGGAAACAGAGAAACAGGAAAGTCTATCAGAGAAGCCTGAAGGCAGAAACTATGAGAGTGGAAGGTTTTCTGGCATTTAGGAACTTCAACAGTGAAAAGGTCGGACATGGCTGATTGTCACATTAGCCGAGCATATGTACGTTGAGGGGATACAAGTGCTATGAGTTTATCAGAACACATGATGTTCACTTGAATGAATAAACGTAGTTTATCATTTATTGTGACACAAAGAATTTCGGTATTTCTGCATTTACTGACCCACGGTTTCCACACAGTTACCCGGATGTGCTTGGCCACTGAGTAGAATAACCGGAAGCAGCCAATCACAAAACATTAAATCGCTATCAGAAAATTACAAGGATAAACAAGAAAAATATGGAAATACAATAAATAAAATTACAAACATGTATCTAACCCAACCTTAACCCTAACTCTAAACTGCACGATTAAAATCAATTTTTTATTTCTTCAAATTTATATGAAAATGTAATCTTTATAGATTCATAAGCTAAAAAAAAAAGACAGTGTGCTTGTTCAAAATTGAGGAACGCTCGGCCGACCTTTTCCGGTGATTGGAAACTTTTGAAATCACGACACTATAATAATTAGGGCTAGGACAACAGCATATCCTTTTAATTGTTTTGACTCTCGGGTGTGTATCCGTTGATATCTTATATGCTTTTATATAGAGTGACATGGTTCTCAGTTGATTAACTGTGTCTAACTATGTCGGATATATACTCGAGAGTCAAAACAATGAGAAGAATATTCTATTGTCATAGTCCTAATGATAATATATACAAAATCTGGACAAATTAAAATATCATATTTAAGTTATGCTGTCACACACACACACACACACACACACACACACACACACACACACACACACACACACACACACACAAATGCTCGCGCGAAAATAAACGAACGTTTATTCATTTCAATTTCCTCGCGTATTTTGCACAAAATAAGTTCTTCCAGCAACGACATAATTTCAAATACGCCCACACGCTTTTCTCACAACAACAAAAGTAAAATGGACATATTTCTGGCGGACGTAGTTGAAGACAGTATCACGTGACACAAGCGACCAATGATAAAATTTAAAAGATTGTCTTTTTAACGCTTTTCCAACGACAAAATACCAAGAGCAGCAATCTTGTGTTGGAGCCGGTCCAAAAAGTATTTAAACGCAACAAACATTCTTTCTTCCCTTCTTTTTCCCTTCTTCTCCTCTTTTCGCTCTGACGTGACACGAGAACATGCCTCTCGTTTTCATCACATCGTCGTTTTCAAATCTGTCGAAACCGTAATAACACACGCCACGCGGGCACTCAAAAATCAAACTTATGTACACACGCACCCATTCCGTACTTTTTCTATCAGAATTAATAACAACGGATTACTTTCCTCATGGGACTTTTGAATAAGGCGAACTTCGCCGGTTAAAACACAAACCTTGGAATAAGGACATTATTTTCACACAAGACTTTAACCTTCTAATCTTATTAATTCATCTAACATGACCTTTCAATCTTAATAATTCGACAAAAGATTTTTTTCACCTACTTTGAACATTCTAATCATAATGATTTCTCAAGAAATTTTACCGATTGAACCTTTGCTTGTTCATCTTGCTATTTTTGTTGAAAAATAAATGCGGTGCATTTTAAATGAGAATGTTATGTAATCAACTTTAAATAATAATTATATTGATAATTTATTTAATTTATTTAGAATTATTATTTCCGACATCGATTTTTTTAGAAGCAGAGTTATTTCCCCTGTAAACTTCTAAACATAAAAAACAAAAACTCTTCACCAAATAATTTTGTAGCGTGAAAAAAATAATTCTGTGTAGACAGAAAAATGTTTTGTCTTTCTTAAATATTAAAACAACAACAACAACAAAACATTTACAAATAAACTAAAAGGGTTTAATTTGTGTGTTTTTAGCCAGTGAAAGGAATTTTCTTAAGCTTCACTTAAATGTCACGTACGCGTTATTGTTTATAAATACTTTTTTTTTCCGCCTGTGAGGTAATCAGTCGTCGTGGTAGAGCAGATGAAAACCTTTTGCAAATTACATTTTCCCTTCGTTCGCATTTCAGTTTCGAGCCTGTCTACGCGGCTAATTCTTTTTTTTTTTTCTTTCTTTTTTTTTTGTAGGTTGCTCGGGCACTTGCTGCTATTTCTTTTGAAACAAAAGTTATTTTGATTCATTTATTTTTTTATTTGGGGCGGGGTTCCAATGCATGGGCAACAAAAAGTGCTCAATATCTGGAGAATAGCTTCTCCTCTTTGTATCCTTGCTGCCGAAATATCTGGTGGAGAAAGTACCATGTACTTCTTTTCTTTTTTTTTTTTTTGAGCGATTACATGTAAATGTTTTTATCTGTTCTGTTATTCTTGAAATTGTTGTTGGGGTATCAACGATCAACGTTGTCCACGATGATAAGGATTAATATCCTTAGTATAGCAGGTGTGTTCAAAACGGAACTTCATGTCGACCAGAGTAACGCTTGGTACCCATGCTAGTATATATATATATATATATATATATATATATATATATATATATATATATATATATATATATATATATAGAGAGAGAGAGAGAGAGAGAGAGAGAGAGAGAGAGAATAAGTATCCTCATTAAGTTTTCATGATAGGTGAGTTTTAAGTATAACCTTTATAAAATGCGAAGAAATATCAAAGAATTTTCACACGATGTTGGAAAGGAAATTTAAAGCAATATGTGATGAAAAACTGTAAGTATTTAAAAATAACATTTCACCCTTCTAGCTTCCAAGTTTGCCATTCTGATAATTAGTACGTTTTCTATGACAGGGAATTCTGTAACTAGAACAAATGAGTAGCTTTCTCGTCTTTACATTGCAAGAATAATTATCTATATATTTAGATAAGTGAGAATGTGTATGTGAGGACACTTCTCAACCTATATACGCAAATGTGTCTGTGAGGACACTTCTCAACCTATATACTCAACGAATTTTTGATCTACAAACTTGAAATTTAGTATATAGTGTATCCACACACGTAGAAAAAATTATAATCAGTTTTCGTCTGGAAAAAAGGGGGCCGGTAAGGGGTCAAAATTGAAAAATTGGTACATGGGAGTCGTCGGATTTTTATTTGTTTGTTCACTGCTGCACGACTGCCGATGCGCGAATCGTTTACATTATGTTAAGAATAAGTCGGTTTGAAAACATTTTATAAAGCTCGTGTAAAGCTGGCTTAATGGTTACCATACTTGGTTCACTATCTTTAGGTTTCGGTTTCAGCTCAAGTATTTTTCTTTTTTTTTTTTTTTTTTTTACTTAAAAGAAGTGAACTGTTTAGAAAAAAAAACAATAAGTGCATGACTATGTCTCAATTCCTTTTTCTTTCTTTTTTTTTTTTTTTTTTAAATGAATCTTATTCTTTATCTGTGCCTAAACCTAAACATAGATTCCATTAACAAAGCTTCTTTCTTAGAACTGCACGCCTGTGGAACTGTCTTCCGTTTGCCTGCTTTCCAGCTGACTACAATACGGTTGTCTTCAAATCCAATGTAAACAAGTTCTTGATGACCCGTTCCACTTAAGTTAACAAATTTACCAAATTTCCATTACTAATGATGACTACATTGTCCAATTGACTACTGTACACTCTTTACCCCTTATCCTCGAGTGGCCTCTGGGCCTTGATAAGTGGAGATGCCTATGATTGCATGACTGTGTCTCAATTCCTTTTTCTTTCTTTTTTTTTTTTCTTTTGGTACGTTCATCCAGAAAAAGGACTGCTAAGAGGTCAAAATTGAAAAATTGGTACTTCGGGGTCATCGGATTTTTATCTATTTGTCAACTGTTTCACAAGGTTTGAAAATACTTTTAAAGATCGTGTCAAACTGGTCTAATGGTTATCGTACTTGACTCCCTGTCTTTAAGTTTTGGTTTTAACTTCAGCTCGTATATTTTATTTTTTTACTTACAAAAAGTGAACTGTTTAGAAGAAAAACATGATACTCACATGCACATGTCTCAGTTTCATTCCATTTTTTTTTTTTTTTAATTTATTTCTTTTACAGGAATTTAACGTTACGTTTAATACCGGGCAAGCTGGGTACATCTACTAGTGTATATATAAAGACAGTAGAGATTTATATAAAAATGATTAATTACATTTTTGGTCTTTTTTTTTATCCTTCTAAGAAATATAGAGATCCATAGGCTGCAAGCGAATCGAAAATACAGAAAAAGTGGAGGGGGGGGGGTCTTTCTAATTACTTTGCTTAAAATCTGCAAGTGCTGTTTATTTACAGATAACGAAACAGAAAGACGCATTTGTATTTCAGATGGAAGAGGAGAGGCTAGGGTTTAGTGAATTCTTTTTTCTACCACTTTTTCTATATATGAACAATACGTCAGTACACACAGGTGCTTTGAGCAGATCATATATGCTGCATGCCTGATTCAAAGCTCCCAAAACAGCTCCTTTACGGTGAACTGTCCAAAGGAAAAAGGCACGCAGGAGGACAACGAAAAAGGTTCAAGGACAATTTAAAGATCTTTCTCAAACAGTTCAGTTTATATTTCAAACTCATGGGAAAAACTAAAGGATGGATACTGTTGCTATATCTGGGCAGGAGCTGCTAAAAACAGCCTATCCTGCCTTGACAGAGTACAAAATAGACTTCGTGGCTTAGTGGGGGATGCCCTTTTCTCTACCCTGCAACCTCTCTCCCACAGAAGAGACGTTGCGAGCCTATCCTTGTTTTATCGTTATTTCCATGGCAGGTGCTCGTCTGAACTCCAATCTCTGGTCCCCCCTCGCCAATCTTTCACGAAAAACACCCGTCTAGCCGAATCCACTGTGAAAAATTTCCCCCACTCTCTGTGCCTAAATCAAAACGTGGATTCCATGAACAAAGCTTCTTTCTTAGAACTGTACGCCTGTGGAACTCTGTTCCGTCTGCCTGCTTCCCACCCGATTACAACTTGGATGTGTTCAAGTCCAACGTTAACAAATTCCTAATGAACCGCCCCTTTAAGTAAACACTTCATCAAATCTCCACACTAACGTAATGTACTTGCAATAACCCTTATCCCTGAGTGGCTTCCGGGCCTTGATAAGTGGTGACCACTATGTGAAAAAAAAAAAATGCCGAATTCACATGCAATGAAGAACATATGCAAAAAACATAACATTAGAAAAAACAGAGCAGTCAGCATCTCTGCTACAGAATCATCCCACAAGCGTCCAACATGCGGGAAATACTTCAGAACTCTTATCAGTCTAACAAACCACCTTTGAACTCACAGAACAATTCCTTCATCATGGTCATCTTCGTAAGCGATTGACGAACATGGTATAAACAATAAAACGCATTGAATTACAGTAGCCTTGTCTTTATTTATTTTGAAAAGATCCGGGTCTTGACGGGCTGTTTTGTCAATACTTAGGCAACCAAAATGTAGGTTAATTAATAACCTTTGTTGTTAATTATGAAGTAAATAAAGAAACCGTACCTTTCTTTTTTAAATAATCTTCATACGGGAAGTCATATCAACGGTTGACATAAGAAAAAATGAATTAATACTTAACATGTTTTAGCCTTTACCCAAACAGAGACGCGAAAGACATGCCTGTTTATTCACATGGTTACAAACGAAGAAGGAAAACACACGTTATGCACTATACAGGCAATTGGCAGATAACTCCAAGTTGCTCAAAACCTAAAATCACATATTAGTACAAACCAGACAAGGGGAAGCAACTCTTCACATCATTAAAAACATGACTGCAGTTAACAACTATCTCACATTGACAATTCCAAAACAAAATACGGAGTTATACATGGATTTTCTGTAAGTGCGACTCATCAGAAGTAAAGTCCAAAAAACTGTGTTTAAAAAATCATAGAATAAAAAAATAAAAACAATAAAACTCACATTATCTATAATATAAATCTCACCTGTCTGTTTGAATGTATGTATGTATGTTTGTATGTCTGCCTAAAACTTCGACAGAGGCGACAGATTTTTACGAGATTGGTATCATTTTGAATGAAGCTCAACCCTTCGGACAACAAATGTTGAGAAATTGGCTAAAAGCATTAATTTCTTCACCCTCACAGGGGCACTTTTCTACAGGGAGGGGGTCGCTTTTTTCAACGATATTTTTGAAAGTCATCACTTCTTTTCGATTGTCTAGCCTTAACTTAAACCTACATCACTTCCAGTTTGGCGATGGGCACAACAGCAAACACGTCACATTTTTTTTTTTCACTTTCTTTTCTTTCTTTGCGGTACGGGTTCAAGCCTGCCTGCCTACTACCACTTTTTTTTTCTTTTTGTGCTCACAATTTTCCTTTTTTTTTTTTTTGCTCAACCAACACCCTTACACACACCTCCACTTTCTTTTTCGCCTTCGCGTCATGGGTTCAAGCCTGCCTGCCTATTACAGCTTTTTTTTTCTTGCTCAACACCTATAAACACCCGAGCAACGCCGGGCAGCCAGGCTAGTCTGTTATACAAATCTCACCTGCCTGTTAGTGTGAATGTATGTATGCTTGTATGTCTGTCTAAAACTTTTCCCAGCGGCATCAAACTGGGTCGAAACCAAGTACCCTCTGAAATAGTGATGTCTCGGTTGAATAATGCATGAAAATTAGAAAAAAAATGGTCAATTATTTCCTATAGAAGTAGGCGTTTGCAAGAAATCATTCCTTTATAACAATTTAGACAAACACGCATGCGTGAATAATGTTCTTTCTTGAATTGCTCACCCCCCCCCACTTTCTTTTCCACCTTCGCATCACGGGTTCGAGCCTGCCTGCCTGCCTACTACAACATATTTTTTGTTTTTTGCTCAAACACCCGAGCGAGACCGGGCACCCAGGCTTGTCTATATATATAAAAGGCGAATGCAGCACACGCATTTTTGTATGTCCAAGAAAGGTTTGTTTTTACCGGGCTTCTCGGGGGGGGGGGTTACTATGTCTTAGAACTCTTTATATACCACCTAGATCATAATATGTACGATTTGCGAACATGCGTCGCGTCTAGATTTATTTACATCGACTTTTACAAAGTTCTTGCTATTTCGGCTTCTCACGTGTTCGTTCGACTTTTTCGTATAAAACCAAAACTGATCTGAAGCGAAGGCGCTGTTCCCGGCTTTCATGCCGGGAACGTCCAGAAAGCAATGGGCATTTGATCAATGTGGGGGGGGGGAACTCCTTATATCAGACAATTGCTATTCATATGGACACTCTCTTCTTTTTGGGGAGCTGGTTTCCCCCCAACATTTTGGCGAAAGAAAAAGTTGTGAAACAAAACCAAAACACTGTCCCACAGTAAAAGTTCACTGCGGGACTTCTATGGTGTGATCATTAAAATCGCGCACCTGTCAATCAATTTTACTTTTTAATGGTTAAATTTGAACTCTGTTTGGATACTCTCCTTTCGTGGTAAGTTATCAGGTTTTTTTTCACACTTTCTTTTCCACCTTTACCTCAACGTTCCGCGTTCAATCCTATTTACCTATTTAACAAAACGTTTTTTTTTTAAATTTTTTACCCATCCCCCCCCAACACACGTACCTAAAAAACAACGGGCAACGCCGAGCACCCCTGCTAGTCTAATATATTAAAGGCAACATGTGTGTGTGTGTGTGTGTGTGTGTGTGTGTGTGTGTGTGTTTGTGTGGCTCACAAAAACTTCTGACAACTACGTAGGAACATATCAAAACTGATATTATTTTAAACCTCAATCCTTTGGACGACAAATATTGAAAAATTGGCCAAAAACATTAATTCCTTCACCCTCAACTGGCCACTTTTTTACAAGTAGGGGGCCTTTTTTGCATTGCCATTTTTGCAAGTCACGGCTACTACTTTTTGATTGACTACACTTAATTTCGCCGTTTGCAACTCCCGGTTGCACAATGGAGACATCGGCTAAGACACTTTTTTTTTTTTGTTTTCCTACTTCGCGTTACAGGTTCGAGCCTACCTGTCTTTTTTTTAACACCTTTCTCCACTTCGGGCTTGCGCGAGCCTTTTCTAGTCTCACACAAAAACGCGCATTCACATCTCAAGCTATATTACTTGTCATATACATACGTGCACACAAACATATATTCACGTTCGCGTACATACACTCACATTCACGTGTATATACACACACATTAACATACACACACATACTCACATACACAACGTCACTTCCCCTTTCAAAGGAAATCCACACATGCGCAAAAGACCAACGAAAACACCTATAAAAGAAAGAGCAATAAGCGGCTTCTCCCTTTTTCCAACCTGCCTTCCGAGGTGGTTGGTCGGCGCACCAGCCACCACCGTTTCGGTAGGCACATGCACCTCACACCACTTGCTACTATGGGAGACAAGAAGCTAATAGACTGTACGTACACTTTATATACTTTCTCTCTCCATGAACTGGATTGACATTCTCACTCTATCTTCCTTTCGGCTTAGGTCCATCAACACAGATATGTGCGCAACTCTCTACTGAGCTTAACTCTCTCTTTCTACAGGCCGGCTTGCCACTTCGCGTTTCTCTATTGCATTCCCCTTTCCTTCCACGCGTGTAGCCGTCAACGGCCGAATGAACACGTGTACACCCAAGACTTTCATTTCTCAACAGAAAATAAACGACATGTTTATTTTATTCCAACATTTCATTTTTTGTTCCTCTACTCCATTTCCTTTTCTTGCCACGCATAACATGAAAATGGAATGGATGAGATTGAACGAAACACTCATGCACGCACTTACTCTCTCTCTACAGCAATAAACTTTCCCTCTCACCAGCTAACGAGAGATGCACGGCAAACTATAAACTTTCTTTCTCACCAGTTAACAGCAAGAGACGCACGCCAAACTAAACACGTGTAGTACCCTTTTCTTTCATTTGTTTCTTCATGAAATAAATCCTAGTTTGTTTAATTCAATTTAACACATACTTCGTCTCTTTTTCAATTCAATTCATTAGTCCTAATTTTCACCACTACAACAAACTGGCGCCCGACTGACACGAAATGAACAAGCATGGTGACCCTACCTTTTTGAAATTAATTGTTTTGAGCGAGACGCGCGTTTTATTTGATAAAGAAAAAAACGAACATTTTAACAAAGAAAAACAAGTGAACTACTACCGACAGGAATAACTACTACAAACAACAATGAGGAAACCCCTCGTCAGACTTGGCAGAAAAACAAACACGGAGCTCTCAACTTCATACCGAATTTAAAGAAAAATTCGAGCTTGACAAACATTTTTCACGGTTTCCTGACATTACCCTGCAACAAATGCGAGGAGCAAAATCACATAGGCCTATACACATTTCCTCCCGCACAGCAGAAGCAACAACAAAGAAACAATTACAGGACATCCCTATCAACAGAAGTTGAATCAACAATATGAGTTGAGATGTACCACGCACGCTTATAAACTCACAACTTGGAAGTTTTGTTGACAGCCGGCAACCACAAACGAATGCACAACAAACGGCCATACAGACAATGTACACACACTACCGCAGACTCACATGCGACGACAACGGCAACTGGAAACTCGTTCAACAGGAACGAATACGCCACTAGCGCCCGTCCAAACAATGCACACACTACCGCAGACTCACATGTGAAGACAATGGCAACTGGACACACGACGTCATCACGAAACAAAAAAAAATTTCCTTCCAAACGAACAATTCACTTCTCTTTCCAAGCAACTCGTTGCACATGTCAGCACACAACAAAAACCAAACAAACAAATGTCAGCCTAAAAAAAAAGAGTAAACGCATTTTCCACGCGTAAGTAAATACTTTTTTTACGAACACACTCCATTTTTGACATTCCGTTTTTAACGTTTTGTTTTAAACAACCACACCAACAGCAAAAAACAGGACCAAAAGTCAATTGCCGAAAACATTACTTACAAAAAAAGTATATATATATATATATATATATATATATATATATATATATATATATACACTGCATATATTCTTTTTTTCCTAGGAAGGAGAGTATTGCGCGAGCCTTTTCTAGTCTCACACAAAAACACGTGTTAGCTGACGGCTAACATGGCGCACAGTTTAACTGATGTCAACCCTCTATCCTTTTCTTTGTCTACACGCTGGACTATCGTTCCCATTTTCCATTACATTACTCACTTCTCTTCCTACGCGCGAACAAACGAGAGTGACCCGAACGTGAGATGAACACACATTTCCTTTTTCTTTCTACACCACCAGTCCCGCAACAAACGATGGTTACACCCGCACGGACATGAACACATGTTATATCTAAAACATTCATTCTTTCAACAGTAAATAAACAACACGTTTATCTTATCCATCAATTGAGTTTTTGTTTCCTTCAATTCCATTTGTTTCATTATTTTCTTTTGTAACGGGATTAGGATTTATATATCCTAGTTCTCTACAGGCTTCCTTACTGCATACACCCGAGCAACTCCGGGTACCCCCGCTAGTCTGAAATAAAAGTAAAATAAAGATCAAAAATAAAAAAGAGAAAAGAAAGAAAGAAAACAGAATAAAAAATATAAGATTCGGTATTATTATTTCTAAAATAAAATGCAATTAAATTTAAAAACCAAAGGAAGCCATTCTCCATATATATATATATATATATATATATATATATATATATATATATATATATATATATATATATATATATATTAAAAGTTTTTTTCTCTTTATTTAACTTCCTATTAAACCTAATTTATAAATTTAATAAAGAAGCAAAAAAAAAAAAAAGAAAAAAAAGAAGTTCGAAGATGAAAATTTAAATTGCCGCAGTCTGGAAAGATTTCACCCTTAACTGATCGATGATAGAAAAGCTTAAGTGTAGTTTCAAAATAGATACAACAATTTAATATTGATTCGGTTTCAAAATATAAAAACAAGAAAGCAGAAGTTTCAAATAAGAGTTTTGTGGAACATGTTTTAGAAAATGCTGTAATTACAGAGTGTGAAAGATTTATTCCGGAAGTGTTCGGTTATTTTCGTATTAAAACTGTAGATGCAGGGGGTGGGGAGGGGAATCAAGCTTATTTTATCAATAGATGTATGTTAGTTTTATCAGCTTTTTGATAATGAAATCCGGATTGTGTCACAATTGTTGAGCAGCATATTATAAGTATTTTGTTTAAAAAAGATGTTTATTGATATATCTATTTTTGCTAGCTTCAGCTTCTAGTAAGCTTGAGAGTTTAGGTTTTATTTGAATTTCATTCCCTTCCCTGACTTTTAGTATCTATATATATTAATACGATAGCGTATGTGTTATTTTCTGTGTTACGCTTATATCCGGGTCGTTAGGTGTATCAGAAAGTGGCCGTTAAAAATGATGATCAGAACTTTAATAATTCAACTTACTATTTTTCGAAGCTTATAACTACTTGAAAAATGTAATTCAAACCTTTTTTTTTCAATTAAAGGAGCAAAGACCAATTAAAAAAAAAAAGAAATAACGGTTTAATAACAAATTATGCAATATTTGTTTTTTTAAGCGGTTTTCTTTAAAAAAGAAATATAAAGAAAATCAACATATTTTGACTTGCTTATAAATATATGTATATATATAAATGCAAAAAAAATCACTTACTTAAAAAATATATACTATTAAATGGGTAATTCCATCCTTCATTGTAAAGAATTTATCCATATTTATATTTTAAATTCCATGTATTTTTTAAATAAAAGGATTTTTAAAGCGAGGGTCGTAGAAAATCGCATTTTCGCAACGTGTTTTGCGTGAAGCTGTAAAGAACTGCTGCTGCTAAAATTAAATTTATGAAATACGGATTCGTCCAAGGGACATAAATAATGTCTCTTTTTTATTGCGTGTGTTAACCAAAATTAGTATTTTTCATCCTCCCTAGTTAAAAAGGAAACGCATATTCACTTATAAGTTTTTCCCCTAGAACAAAAAATCCGCTTCATCGATTTTTTTTTTAAATTCTTTTAATGAAATACACGAGTTTTTGATTGATATATTTTAATACTTCTTTATCGACTACATTTTTTTTTAATATCTAAAAAAAGAAAACATTCAATGAATACAAATATTTGCCGTCAGCGTCTGGTATTTACTTGACGATGTAAAAATCAAAGTGATTTTTAACAAAAAAAGTTTTACACTTTGGATTTTACAGGTAAATTTCCAAAAGACTATTCTTTTTTTGTTGTTTTAAATTAGAATATTTTCTTTATTGATCTTTTATCTTCAATTTGTGATATATAAAACTTTGGCAGATAAATTAATTATTAAAATTTTAATAGATATTTCAAAATGGAGGGGTGAATTTGAAAAAAAAAACGTTTCTCTAAAATATTATATTTGGTTTATTGGAAAGAGCATAAAATTTCACATTGATCCTGAGAATATCGTAAAAATCGAACCAATAGAAAAATTTTGATAGATTTTTAAAGTTTAAAAATTGAAAAATATTTAACTCGTAAAATTCTATTGATTTACGTAAAAAAAATGGCTGCATGAAGGCACGCCGGCATTTTGTAAACATTTTGTAAACACTATTTTTTTTTTAAATAATATTTCTATTATTTTTTAAACAACTTTAATACTTTATTTTGGAATCCGTTGAGGTGTCACAAATGATCTGCGTGTCCGAGGTAGGCACAGGCAGGTATGCGAATTTGCAAGTTGCAAATTCAGGTGACGACGGATCCAACGTGTCCAGACTTGGCTGGTCTAAGGCCATCTGCTGTAAGTCGATATCCAATGGTGAGGACAGAGAATTAATGGGAAGGCGGGACAAAGCATCTGCCGCAGCATTCTGCTCACCTGAGATATGTCGGATATCGCTGGTAAATTGCGAAACAAAATCCAAGTGGCGTGTTTCACGGGGAGAATAGTTGTCTGGCTTAGAACAAAGTGCATATGTAAGCGGACGGTGATCAGTGAAGATCACAAATTGACGGCCCTCGAGTGAATGTTGGAAATGTTTCAGTGCAAAGTCCATTGCCAGGAGTTCACAGCCAAATGTGCTGTAACGTTGTTCTGCCGGTTTCAGCTGTCTTGAAAAGTATGCGAGAGGTTGTAACTGTTGTTGGTGCTGCTGTTGCAACACTACACCTACAGCTGTGCCTGATGCGTCAACGACCAGTGAAAACTGGGCATCGGGTACAGGATGTGCAAGTAGAGATGTTGTCGCTAGTTTTGTTTTCACTTCATTGAAAGCTTTTAGCTGGGCCTTATTAAGTGAGATCTGCTCATTTTTCTTCTTCCTGTTGCGTAACAGGTCAGAAAGAGGAGCTAGAAGATTTGCACAGTGTGGGATAAAGCGTCTGTAGTAGTTCAACAGACCGAGGAAGTGCCTTAGTTGGCGAAGTGAAGTAGGTGGTTGAAGGTCTTGCAGAGCCTTCACCTTTTCCGGTAACGGAGATATACCATCTGGGCTGATAATGTGGCCCAGGAAAACTAGTGACGAAGCACCGAAAACGCATTTACCAGGGTTAATCCTCACCTGGTATTGCTGAAACCGTTCGAATAGTAGGCGGAGGTGAGTGACATGTTCCTCAGGTGAGGCACTTGCCATGAGGATGTCGTCTATATAGTTATAGATGAAGTCCAAGTCATGCACTACTTCGTCCATGAAGCGCTGAAATGTGCTAGCCGCGTTTCGTAAACCAAAGGGCATAGTTAAGAATTCAAATGCTCCAAATCGAGTCATTACCGCAGTCTTAGGTATGTCGGCCGGATTCACTGGAATCTGATGGTAAGCCTTAACTAGGTCTAGTTTGGAGAAGGTCTTACAACCATGCAGAGAGGAAGCAAAATCTTGTATATGTGGGATTGGGTAACGATCAGGTACCGTCATGGCATTGAGTCGTCGGTAGTCCCCAGTCGGATGCCAATCTCTGTCTTGTTTCAGGACCATATGCAAAGGGGAAGCCCATGGACTGGACGAGGGGCGTACTATTCCCAACTGTAGCATATGATTGAATTCAGCCTTCGCTGCTTTAAGTTTATCAGCAGGGAGGCGGCGAGGGCATGAGAAAACAGGAGCACCTGTGGTCTCGATGTGGTGTTTTGTGGTGTGCATGGGTTTGCTCACCACAAAATTTAAGTTTGTTAACTCTGGGTAGGAGTGTAGCAACTCGTGGTAAGGATCATTTGAAGCGGCAATGAAAAATACCGGGCTGATAGATAGGACATTTCGCATTATGCCAGGGACGGAAAGTTCTGTACTAGCGTCTATCAGCTGGCGTCTGCGCATTTCTACCATTAAATTAAAATGATGCAGGAATCCGCGCCTAGGATGCGGTAAGGTAAATCCGCTATGGTAAAAACCCTTGTAAAGTCTCTCCGTAATTCCAAGTCCAGAGAACGTGAAATTTGACCGTACGTGGGGATGGGGGAGAAATTTACCGCTTGCAGTGTGATGGGTGAAACTGGTGGCTTCTCTGTGAGGAGTTTCAAAGGCCAAATGCTGCAAGCTGCTCCTGTATCGACCAAGCAACGTGCTTGGGATCGAGAATCCATAATGAAATAGGCACGGTTGTTGTGAATATCCCGTGGAGAGCCTGCCGTGCTCAGCTCCCCAGACCTTAGTTTCCCTGGTTCATGTATGAACAGGGGTTTTTGCATTTCTGTGCCTCTATACCAAAACGACTGTGATAAAAGCACAGTTTCGGCTTGTTTGAGTGGCGTCGGTGGCGACGGAAATGACCTGTACCTGTATGTAAGGAGTTAGTCTGGAGGCGGTGTCTGCGTAACTGCAGCTCCAGCTCGCTAAATTTTTTTACCTCGTTAGTGAGTCTCCCAATGGCTTTTAAAATAGCCATATCCATGATGTCGTTAGGTTGTGACATCATTGCGAAGGCTCGCGGCAACTATTTTATATACTTGTATATATAAAGAAAACGACAACAGACCAAAAAAAAAAAAATGTTAACTATCCAAAATATAGATAGGACCACGTGGGGGGAAAGGAGAAATATTTAACACTAGATAAAATACGGATAAGAGACGAAAAAAAAAAAGATTCCACAAAAAAAAAAAAAAAATAGAAAAATATACTCTTGAAATGCAAGGCAGTGGTAAAAGAGTTAGCATATGTGTGATATATATATATATATATATATATATATATATATATATATATATATATATATATATAGAGAGAGAGAGAGAGAGAGAGAGAGAGAGATTTTTTTTTAATGTGTGTATATGTGTAAAACCTGAAGTAAAATTTTATAAAAGGGTACTTACGTTTTTTTTTTGTTTTTTTTTTTGTTGGCCGAGAGACGAAGAAAAATGTTACATATTTTTTTATTTATTTCATTTATTTTTTTATTTTTATTTCATTTATTTTTTTTTATTTCATTTATTTTTTTATTTTTATTTCATTTATTTTTTTTTATTTCATTTATTTTTTATTTTTATTTCATTTATTTTTATTTCATTTATTTTTATTTCATTTATTTTTTTATTTTTATTTCATTTATTTTTTTATTTTTATTTCATTTATTTTTTTATTTCATTTATTTTTTTATTTCATTTATTTTTTTATTTCATTTATTTTTTATTTCATTTATTTTTTTATTTCATTTATTTTTTTATTTCATTTATTTTTATTTCATTTATTTTTTTATTTTTATTTCATTTATTTTTTTATTTTTATTTCATTTATTTTTTTTATTTCATTTATTTTTTATTTTCGGAAAGGTTCTCTGTTCTGTATCGGTTGTCTCTTGCTTGAGTGTGTATGGTGTACGCACGTGTGCGTATGGTGTACGCACGTATGCGTGCGTGATTGCGTGTTACTGTGCAAAAACACAAAAAATGTTTAGTCACTTTTTTTTATGTGCGTAGCGAAGCGTAGCTGTTGTGAAAGAAAATGTGTTTTTTCTTCGTTTTGTTTGTATCCGGTTGAAATGTTTTCTTTTTCACCGTGAAACTGAGTAATATTTCTTACGAAATGCGTTCAAATGTTTTCAGCTTTTTTTTTTGTTTGTTTGTTTGTTTTTATGTGATGCGTGTCTTTGGCCACCTCTTGGCTCCTTAATTTTTTGTTTGACGAGGATGTTCTGTTTTTCTTGGGGGGGGGGGGGTCGCTGACTTTTCTATACTGTGTCGGGTTTTACGAAAAATGAAGGCTCGCCATTCAGAATGCTTGTATATCACGTTTGCGGTCACCATTTTAGGGTTTGTAATGCTTTTAGGGCACACCCTAATAAAATAAATAATTCGATACAAGCTTCTGAAATGACAAACGCAACAACTTCATAAAAGGTCACAGAAAATGTTTATTGAGGAGAATGTGGTATTTTCCTTGTAGAAAGCTGGACTCCGGCACCTGGTATTATCGCGGTAGTTATTCCAGTGTAATCGTCGATACCGTAGAGATAACACCGAGGTGGAGAGAGAGAGAGAGGGGAGAAAAGGAGGTCCGTTCGTTTGGTGTTTCTCTGCTTAAGAATGAGTTGTTCTTCTTCAAACCGGATGCTGGCCGATTTCCTTTGGGGATAGGAAGTATCAATGCGCCGTATCCCTGACTGGTCAAGATGTGGCCGAATAGCACAGGGGAGAGGCATTGATTCGAAGAAGAAAAAAGTCCCATTTGTTTCTGCTAAAATGGCATTAAGACAAAGGCGAATTTTAAAAGTTCGAATGATGTTATTGTGTTGATGTATATCTATGTGTGCAAGTGTTGATGTAGGGTACTAGGATATATAAATACCCCAATCCCGTTACAAAAGAATAATGAAACGAATGGGAATTGAAGGAAACAAAGACTCAAGTAATGGATAAGATAAACGTCGTTTATTTGCTGTTGAAAAAAATGAACATTTTAGTCATAACATGTCCGCGCGTATGTAACCAATGTCCGTTGCAGGACTGGTGTTGTAGCAAGAATAGGAAATGTGTTTTCATCTCAAGTTCGGGTCACTATTGTTTGTTCGCGCGTGGGAATTGAAGTGAGTGTTGTAGTGGAAATGAGAATCCAGCGTGTAGGCAAGGAAGAGGATATTAGAGTTGTCATCAGTTAGTAGTCAGCTACGCGAAGGTGTTCTTAGTGGCCAGTAGTAGATGGAGAGAGAAAGAGGGAGAATGTATACATACAGTCATTAGCTCGTGCCCCATACATAGTAGGAAGTGGGCGTGAGGTGCGCGTGCGCCGAAACGGCGGCGGCTTGTTCGCCCAACCTCTTTAGTTGAGAGTTGGTCCTAAAAAGAGGATTAGAACAACTTGTCTCCATGTTTTATACTCGCTTCTGCAGTGTCTTTTGCGCATGTGTATTTCCTTAGAAAGCGGAAGTGACGTCGTCCATGTGTGTGTTCGTGTTCGCGTGTGTGAGTCATGTGTATACGTAAGCGTGTGTGTATATATACGTGAATGTGAGTGTATGTACGCGAACGTGAATATGTGTACAGGTGTGGACGTGGGCGCGTATGTTTGTGTGCGCGTATGTATATGACAGCTTGAAATATGAATGTGTGTTTTGTGTGAGACTTGAAAAAGGCTCGTACATTGATTCAGCACGAGAGTCAAGAAGGTAATAAAGTTAAAATGTTCTGAAACGGAATATTACTTCTCACTGCTCTGGTATTTCCATGTGGAGAAGTTTGATGAATGATGCGTGCAAAGGTGGTTGTTTAACGTTGGGGAAAAAAACCTGACGGAGTCGATGATTACACCATGCTGGTAGTGGTTGGTTGACTGACTGTGATTCTAGGCTCGATTGACGGGTTTTAGGGCATTTGCCCCATTTTTATAGTGGACAGACCGGCTCCCAGAGAACTGTTAGGGAAAATATTTTAAAATTCTCTTTCCTTGAAATGCAATTAACTGAAAACGCAACGTCCCTGTGACATCAGGTGCTTACAGCTACGTCGGCACACGGCGCACAGAGGAAGAGTTTTAGTTTTTACGATCACGGAAAATTGCGTGCGTGTATGCAGCAACTGTGCGCGCCACTGAAACGTTGCTTGTACAATCACTTAATATTTGTAGCGAGTCGCTACAACATTTTACAAAACTTGGAGAAATTCATAAATTTGCTGCTTGATTCTACAATCATTCTTGATGTTTGTAAGGAGAGAAACAAATAACCAGCAAATAGAGATCAAGTTTAATTTTTTTTTTAACCAAAAATAGTATTTTATTGTAGTTTTTTATACACATCAAGAAAGTCATAAAAAGGGGTAACACGATGTTATTAATATAGAAAAATGATAGAGAAGAGATGAAAAAAAATACTTACGCCTGTTAAATTTTGAATTATCTCCCTTATATTATTTGAGTCATTATTTAAAATTGTTGCCATCGTAACAATCCCTATTTTTCTCTTTGTCCGGATCAAAGTACCGCAGAGCAGACATTTTTTTTTTCAAGCTCAAATGTCGATTCCATATTAACAGTAAGGGCCATGCGAAGCTGATCCCAGTTGCTTTTCTTTGTGAAATCAATTGGATCATTGGATTGAAGCAAGTCGGGAATTTCACAACTTTCGCGGATAATAGGGATGACCACTTTGTCTTTTGCTTTGCTTTTAATCATCGATAAAATACAAACATCACTGAATAATTTTATCCATTTGTTTTGACAATTATTTGGTGTCAGGATTATCAGAAGTTTACGACTTTTATCGATCGCTTTCGACATACTATCTAGTTTTCTATCTCCGGGTTGGAAATCACGACTTGGAAAGCAACCTTTAAAAAAATAAAAAAAAAAAAAAAAAAAAAAAATCATCAATTCAGTAATCAAAGCTGAGTTAAATAAGCTATACACTGAGGGCCAAACACACCGGTCGATGCTGATTTGAAAAATGTTTGAAATAAAAAGAGGATCAGCATTTATAATTTTCAGGTTTCATTATTTTCATTGTTGTTAGAATAATGTTTCCACATTTTCACAAAAGGGAAAGTGCTAAGACAATTATTTTCATCAGACAGTCATGCTAAAGTTTGAAATAGCATTTTTGTTAATCAAGCTAAAAAAAAAAAAAAAATTTAATAAAAAATAAGAATCATTATATGCTTAGAGCCAGAAAACCCCAGGGATGCTGATTTGAAAAACGTTTTATAATTTTCAGACTGGTTTCTTTTTTCTTTATTTTTAATTTTTTTTTAACAAAAGGGAGAGTGCCAAGACAATAATAATCATTTTCATCAGACCCATGCTAAAGTTTGAAATAGCACTTTTTTTAGTCAAGCAAGCTAAGTTTGAAAAAGCATTTTCGTGAATAAGCCTTACATAAGTTTGAGATAGCTTTTTCGTTTGTTAGTCATTCTAAAGTTTGAAATAGAACTTTCGTGAGTAAGTCTTGCTTAAGTTTGAAATAGCATTTTCATGAGTTAGGCATGCTAAATTTTGAAATAACAAAATGTTAGTCAGTGATGCTAACGCTTCAAATAGGATTTTCATGAGGAAGTTATTCTAAAGTCTTAAATAGCATTTTTTTTTAATCTATGATGTTAAGTTTTGAAGTAGAATTTTCATGAATCGGTCATGATAAAGTTATTAGTCTTTTACCTAACTAAAAAAAGAGTCTTCTCTAAAAATAAAAGAGTCTTCTCTGAAAATAAAAGAAGAGTTTTCGCTGAAAAAAAAAGAAGAGTCTTCTCTGAAATAAGTTTTCAGTTTTCGCTGAAAAAAAAAGAAGAGTCTTCTCTGAAAATAAAAAAGTCTTCTCTGCAAGAAAAAGAAGAGTTTTCGCTGAAAAAAAAAGAAGAGTCTTCTCTGAAAAAAAAAAAAAGAGTCTTCTCTGAAAAAATAAAAAGAGTCTTCTCTGGAAGAAAAAGAAGAGTTTTCGCTGAAAAAAAAAAAGAAGAGTCTTTTCTGAAAAAAAAGAGTCTTCTCTGAAAAAAAAAGAGTCTTCTCTAACAAAAAAAAAGTCTTCTATGGAAGAAAAAGAGTTTTCACTGAAAAAAAAGAGTCTTCTCTGAAAAAAAAAGAGTCTTCTCTGAAAAAAAAAAGAAGAGTCTTCTCTGAAAAAAAAAATAAAGAGTCTCTTCTGAAAAAAAAAACACGAGTTTCGAATAATATTTCAAGCTTGAAATGCACAAATGGATGCATCTTAAGAAAGTATTATCAGGTACATCCAAGCATTTCTATAGTAGGCTCTGTCTGTCAACAAACCTCTCGATCTGTCTAAATAATATAAATTTTCTGTTTCTTTTTAGTATAAACAGAAAACACTCACCTCGAAAGTTGATTACATCATCACATTCTTCCAGCTGTGGCCGCAGCATAAAATTCACCCATTCCTTGTCCTTTTCTGAATGCAAGACAAAGAAATCGTACTTAAAACTCCCTGTGGTTTCCGACAACTGAATCTCTGCTGGTCCATTTATGTCAGATTCTTGATTGTTTCCTTCTTGAAGCTTCATTTTAAATCGTTCTCTCATGTCGTCACACACACTAAACCCTGACTGCAGTATTTCGTTGACAATGTCTTCACAACCTCTTGCATCCCACACGATCATGTTTTCAATTAAATTAGACAGCATTTCTGGAAAGTCTGTCTTCATGGTTTTGAGAGCATCTGTTACCCATTTGTCACACTTCCTTTGCTTTGCTTCTTTTAGCATGTAGCGGAATTCACTCAGCAAATTTCTATCTTTGCTCTCATCGTAAAAACACATAAAACTATTGCAAAGATGTAAAAAGCACTCAGAATAATTTTCACTCCATTTATTCAATTCTAGTGCCATTTTTATAGACTCGATAGATTTTCTATATTCACTTATAAACGGATAATACTTTCCGAGTAGGGAGTAGATCCTTGCGTCTTTATTTATGTCTCTTTTGTTCAATGTCTCGTGGAGAATTTCAAGAGCTTCGTAAATGAAATCTTTGTTCTGGCAATAAAACCTGATATCTGAATGTCTATTGGGCTTAGCTCTCTCAAAACAGATTTCGGCCATATTTAACAAACAGAATTCTGTACATCTCGATTGAAGACAACTTTCTGCATCCTCATAAGCCAGCCTCAAATATTCATCAATATTTTCCTTGTAACACTTTTTAGCTATCAGTTCTTTACTATACTCATAATATGCATCTCTACGACTTGCATAGGTAAACCAGTTGGTATCTTTATCCGGAAGCAGTTCGATAGATTTATTGTAGTTTCTAATTGCTTCCTGATATTGCTTCCGAGAAACACTCATTCGTCCATATCTTATCAAAATTGTAATGCCATTGGGCCAAAGCTCCCTTGCCTTGTCCACTAGAAAGTTCAGACTTTCTACATTCTTTTTTACACACTCCGACAAGTGATCCTGGTGAAGTAAATATTCTTGTGTTGTATACAGCTGGGCAAAAAAGATGCATGACTTGGCGAGATAAAATTTTAGAGGTTCTTCTAGATTTTCAATTGCGATAAGGTTATCAATCACGTACGAATGGCCTTCCAATGCCTTGATGAAATTTTCAGAGCGAGTATCAATGTTGTCGCCTTTCCTGTTTTTCCATGTATCCATTCTGCCACGGGCAATGGCGAGTTTATGTTTCCATGTCAAGATTTCTTCCTTGGAACAATTTAACTCATTCAGTTTTTCAATTCCTTTCTCAAATCTTTCGACCGCCTTTTCTTTTTCATTGATTTTTTTCTCGTGGGATGCCTCAGGAATTGTCTTCAGCACTTTGTATGCTTCAACAATCAAGGTGTTAGCTTTTATTACTTGTTCTGTTTGGCTATATTCCGTATTGAGGATTTTCCAGCTTTCCTTTAAGAAAGCTTTTGGTGTTTTGTTGTGGTTATCGTCACAATCATAGGTCAGAGCATTTGCCTGGCCCAAAATACTTCTCGCTTGACATAACGGATTATCTTTATAGGAATCAAGCTGCATTTTATATTTTCCAGCATCCTTCTCACGTCCCATTTCTTTGTAGACATAAATTAAATCAGCAAGAGAATTTAAATCATCTGGATAATCTACAATTAACTGCTCCAACATTAAACGAGCTCTCTTTCGGCCTAAGTCCATGTGGAATCAAATGAAGGCAACCAAATTGCGAATTGCTGGTTTTATATAGATGGGTGCAATTCCAAGGTCATACATCAACTTCTTCCTGGTAATGTTCAAATAATGGCTGCTAAGTTTCTTTTCAATATTTAAGCCAATATTAAACAATCCAGGCTTGAAAGTCCCTTTTGAGGCCATCATGCTGGAAGAAGAAAAAAAATGAAATTTTGTTCTGGATGTTTGATAGACAATTAACTTAATTTTTTAACTATTACACATCTTGGATTATTATTTGATACTTCGACAATAAAGAGAAACACTCAGTAACTAAAAAGAGAATGAGATGTTTGCATTTATTGACTGTCCATTTGCCAGATGGGGAAAAAAAGGCTTCTCTTAAAAATTATGGACCTTTATAGTTGGGTCTGATTTGTATATGTTAAGAACTAAACTAGCATTTGTGGAACCCAACCTAGAAAAAAAAATGACTAGTGGAAAGCAGTGAGTTTATTTGCAGGACAGAAAGTGATGCTGCTGGAAAGTGGAATTGTAATGTTTTTTCCTTATCATTGAACAAGGCACCTCAAACACAATCTTAAAATGCTTACACATGTTTAATAAAATAAAAACTAAATATCATTAATTGTAAGCCATCTGAGACACTACTATGACAAGATTAATGTGATTAGTAAATAAATAATAACTTAATTTACGATAAACAACCATAGACATAATAATGACTAGGTTAATACTGATTGTTGAATTAACTACTAATTTTATTATCTGTAAGCCAGCATGGAGTCAATCATAGCAAGATTAATCATGATCGTTTATTTAACAATTAGTTAAATTAACTATTAAAAATCTTGAACAGGATCACGATTAGATTGTTTAATAAACAATTAAGTTAATTAACTGTACGTCATTTTAGACACAATCATGACAAACTCAATATTGATTGTTTAATAAACAATTAATTTAATTAACTGTACGTCATTTTGAAAATATAAATGACAAGTGTAGCAGCCGTTTCAATAGGCAGAAGCTACTTCTCATAACTTCGAGATTTGAAATCTATTTCCTTCTGGCTTATCCAATCACAAGCCAGCTCCCTATCACGTGACCAAATATCTAAAAGGCGAAATCATGAACCTGTAACCCTTTTTCTCTGTACTCAGCCCAGAAGCATACATCGCCTGAAATCTGAAAACTCCATTTATCGACTACAAAATTTCGTCCCAATAGTGTAGAAGCGCCAATATATATATATATATATATTTTTAATAAGTGTAAGTCTAAATATGCACCGAATTAGAATTTCTGGTGCTTTTACACTATTCGGACGAGATTTTGTAGTCGATAAATGATAATAAATTACAATGTTAGCTTCCAAATTATGCAGTTGATATTGTTAGAACTGCTCGCCTGTGGAACTCTATTCCGTTTGCCTGCTTTCCAGCTGACTACAATCTGATTGTCTTCAAGTCCAACGTGAACAAGTTCTTATTGAACTGTCCCCCTAAGTAATCCAAGTTAAAAAATTCCCACTAATGTTTACTACGCTAAAATCACAATGACTAATATATACCTATTAAGCCTTATCCTCGAGTGGCCTCTGGGCCTTGATAAGCGGTGCCTCTCCATGTAAAAAAAAAAGAAAAAAAAGCCATCTCGGACACAATAATGACAAAGTTAATGTTAATTGCCTAAAAAAAAACTAATTTAATTTAATTAAGTGTAATTCATTTTCGATACAATCATGACAAGGTTATTTGTTTAATAAACAATATAATTTACTATAAGTCGAGAGGCGGGGCATTCAGTTAATATTGATTGTTTAATAAACAATTAACTTAATTAATTATAAGACATAAGGGACACACAAAAAAATAAATAAACAAAAATGGTGACCGCAGACAATGGAAAATTTTAAATTTAGAGGGTTTGTTTGTTAGCACCCCTAATAAAATAATTGTTGAACACAAAAGCACGGAACAAATAAAAAAAAACCTTTTAACAAAACAATAGAAGGATTTATTTGGACAGCCAAAAGTTGAAAGTTGGACTGTGTCTGGATTGAGAAAGAAGGAACAGAAGATACTTTGGGGTCTGTCGGTCAGTGTAGTACCAGGTTGGCAGCAGTTATTTTTGGTGAAAATCATTGATGCTGGAATGTTGCGTGGACAGTGATGAGAGAGAAAGAAAGATATTTGGCTTCTCTGCTCGTCGGGTTCTCTCTGCTCGCTGCTGACTGTGTTTTCTAAAAGAGGTTAAAGAAATTCCTTAGGAGACAGATGAATCAATGCATCCTGTCAGCTGATTGGTCAGTGTGTGACCGAATCACTCAGTGAGGGGCGGGGCATTGATTCACAAGAGAAAATAGATCGTTTGTCACTGCTACAGGGTAATAAATATTTATTTTTTAATGTGAGGTACTAAACCTTGGGGAATGGCAAGTTATTCCCTACATTAAAAACAGACGTTGATCTTTCCTGCCCTCGATCAATGAAAACGGAAATCCTTCTCGATCGAGGCAATTTTCATGCATAATAAAAATCACATCTTAAACACAAGAGTTTTACTTAGAAAACTCTTTTTTGTGTGTCTTTTTTAAATATCTTTCCTGCCTTCTGAGAAATTCTTCCCGACTGAGACTATTTCAATTTTTGTTCCAATCCAGAGTGCCTCATTTTGGGAGGAACAAGATTTGTCTACATTAAAAAGCCATCATTTTTAAATTAAAAAAAATAAATAAAATAAGATAAAAACGTTGTCCTCTCCACTGGGGCAGGTACGGGAATCCAATTCCTTAAGAGGCACTTCCAGATTGCTACGAAAATTAAAATTACTTCAGTCGAGAAAGATTTCTCTGTCACTGATCCAGGAGAGGAAACATCGTGTACTATCACAACAAATACTATACTTTATTCCTATCTGTTATAGTACTGCAGATACTGTTTGCCTTGGATTGCTTGGGACTGGATGCAACCTTACCGACCTAGCATTACAGGCCCGCCTTGTGTGGCACGGGCGACAAGATCGCGAGCCCGAAACAATCGAGCACGCGTTTTTTAGTTGCAGCCGGATACAGCCCCTATTAAAGTATGTCGAGGGGGTAACAGCTCGCATCGATGCCGAGTGTCTGCTCGATCTCGACGTAGGAACTTTTGTGTACAACATGGAGCCGCCGTTCCCCAGGGAGGAAAGTTTGGTTTTCCTGGCGATCCTAGCAGTAGCGCGCATGACCATTTGGATCGCGCGCCTCAAGTTGGTCCACGAAGGGACATCTGTTCCTGATCGGGATCTGATCGTTTACTTTAAACATTTGCTTAAAGTAAAGATCAGATGCGATTGGAAGAGGTTGCCTAGAGTGGAATTTGACAAGAGGTGGGTGCACAGCACTAGTTTGTGCATCCGTCGAGGAGCCAAGTTTCAATACGTGTTCCCTCCTTAGGCATGGCATGGGCGGTGCTGGGTCCTACGGAACCCATCCCACCTAGGTTAGCATTATAAGTTCAGTAAAGTAACTCTTGACTGGTGGTACAAATGAGATCCTGTTCCTGATTTTATTTTTTGTATTAGAGAACCTCTGAGTCTGCCCAACCCCCCTGCTCCTCATCTTTATTTTCTGATGCCCCCGGTCATCCTCCTACTCAGAGGTCACCTTCCTACCCCCTCCATCCGTTGCTTTATTTTCTCCCACCTCCATTAAGGCCACTTCCCCAAACCCCATTAGGGATGCTCTGCTTGTTTTCGGTTCCCCGGAAAACAGTGGGGGATCTAGCCACATAGAATAGTACAGGGGGGGTCTTACTAACAATACATTAGTAGTTTTTTCCTTATTTTTGAAATGAACATTTTCATTAGTTTTTTCCCACTCCACGAACATTTTATGCCAATTAATTCAAGAACTCTTTCTAATGAAATCGAACTTTATTTTCTCACACATACACACACACACACAAAAAAAAAAAAAAAAAAAAAAAAATGCACACACAACACACAGAAATGAATATACAAATTGTACATAGTTAAATTTTACATTGAACGCTGGGGTTATTAGTTAGATTAGGATCCACACAGTGATTGAGGTATTTTGGTAAATGTTGCCAGTCAAGAGTAAGACTTCAAAGTCTCATCTGTTACATAGTCAAAAAGACCCTGTACCCTCCCCCTCCCAATTTCTTGTAGGGCCTTGTGCCTAATTTTGTTGAATTGAATTTTTTGTACGTTTTTTATGTTCAATTTTTTCTTTCTCAATAAAATATATAAACAAGATCAAAGTGTAGTATCTGTTCCGGCAGATGCTGCACTTAAGATGGTTTGTACCAGTCAATGGAGGGGAAACCCTCTGTACTGGGACAATTATTATTTTTGGTAACCAGAGTGACCACTTTTAGGGGAGCTGGTTTTTACCTCACATTAAAAACGGCCTTGTGCCTAATTTGCTCAGTGGGGGAGCAAATAAATACCATCTGTTCCGGCAGATATTGCAAGCTATGACTAGCAAAGACCAGCTATGACTAGCAAAGACCAGATGTGGGGGCAACCCCACATGCCTGACCTTTAACCAGCTCCCATTTCCCACCTCTCGGGAGCTGGTCCCCTTTTTCCATTCCCCCTCCCTTCACTCCTCACATTAAAAATCGGCCTTGTGCCTAATTTGCTCGGTGGGGGAGCAAATAAATACCATCTGTTCCGGCAGATACTGCAAGCAAAGACCATATGTGGGGGCGACCCCACATATAAGACCTTGGTCAATGTAGGGGCAACCCTTCATACCAATTGTCACTATCCAGCTCCCCTACTCCCCGGGGAGTTGGTCCCCATTTCCCCTTCACTCCTCACATTAAAAATCGGCCTTGTGCCTAATTTGCTCGGTGGGGGAGCAAATAAATACCATCTGTTCCGGCAGATCCTGCAAGCGATGACTAGCAAAGACCAGATGTGGAGGCAACCCCACATGCCTGACCTTTAACCAGCTCCCATTTCACACCTCTCGGGAGCTGGTCCCCTTTTTCCCTTCCCCCTCCCTTCACTCCTCACATTAAAAATCGGCCTTGTGCCTAATTTGCTCGGTGGGGGAGCAAATAAATACCATCTGTTCCGGCAGATACTGCAAGCAAAGACCCTATGTGGGGGCGACCCCACAGATAAGACCTTGGTCAATGTAGGGGCAACCCTTCATACCAATTATCACTATCCAGCTCCCCTACTCCCCGGGGAGTTGGTCCCCATTTCCCCTTCATTCCTCACTTTAAAAATCGGCCTTGTGCCTAATTTGCTCGGTGGGGGAGCAAATAAATATCATCTGTTCCGACAGATACTGCAAGCAAAGACCATGTGGGGGAAACCCCACATATAAGACCTTGGTCAATATAGGGGCAACCCTTCACACCAATTGTCACCATCCAGCTCCCCTACTCCCCGGGGAGTTGGTCCCCATTTCTCCTTCACTCCTCACTTTAAAAATCGGCCTTGTGTCTAATTTGCTCAGTGGGGGAGCAAATAAATACCTCAAAGTGTAGTATCTGTTCCGACAGCTGCTGCAAGCAAAGACCAGATGTGGGGACAACTCCACATACTTGACCTTTAACCAGCTCTCATTTCCTACCTCTCGGGAGCTGGTCCCCTTTTTCCCTTCCCTCGCCCTTCACTCCTCACATTAAAAATTGGCCTTGTGCCAAATTTGCTCGGTGGGGGAGCAAATAAATACCTACTGCAATCAAAGACCATATGTGGGGGTAACCCCACATATCAGACCTTGGTCAATGTAGGAATCACCCTACAGACCAACAGTTACTATCCAGCTCCCATTTCCCACCTCTAGGGAGCTGGTCCCCTTTTCCCTCCCCCTTCCCTCTCTCTCCACATTAAAAAACGGCCTTGTGCCTAATTTCTCAGTGGGGAAGCAAATAAATCAACACTTACCGACCTAGCATGCTCTCCTGAATAAAGTTGCTATCATGCTCGTTCTATCATTCAACTCTGGCTTCTTAAAATACCAACAACTATCACTTCATGATCATAGCGGTGAGTCCTCATGGCCCAAACAACTGAAACTTGACTTGTATTCAACAGCAAGAAGTGTTTCATAAAGCAGCTCGGTATATCTTTCTTTCTTTTTTTTTTTTTTTTTTTTTGAAACATATACACCTCTACTAAAATTAAACCATACTCAAATAAGGTGCATAGCATCAAGCAAATATTAAACCCACAAAACAAAGGGGAACTGCAACGTTTTCTAGGTATGCTAACTTACCTCTCCTTATATACTCCAAACTTCTCTGAAAAGTCTCACCCATTGTGTAACGTAGTCATTACATGCCAACACTCTGGACCCACACGTTGTATGCGTCTGCATACAACGTGTGGGTCCAGAGTGTTGGCATGTAATGAGAATGCAGTGGGTCCAGAGTGTTGGCATGTAATGAGAATGCAGTGGGTCCAGAGTGTTGGCATGTAATGAGAATGCAGTGGGTCCAGAGTGTTGGCATGTAATGAGAATGCAGTGGGTCCAGAGTGTTGGCATGTAATGAGAATGCAGTGGGTCCAGAGTGTTGGCATGTAATGAGAATGCAGTGGGTCCAGAGTGTTGGCATGTAATGAGAATGCAGAGGGTCCAGAGTGTTGGCATGTAATGAGAATGCAGTGGGTCCAGAGTGTTGGCATGTAATGAGAATGCAGTGGGTCCAGAGTGTTGGCATGTAATGAGAATGCAGTGGGTCCAGAGTGTTGGCATGTAATGAGAATGCAGTGGGTCCAGAGTGTTGGCATGTAATGAGAAAAACGTGACCAGAAAAGGACAGAAATAGACATGTTAAGCAACAGAAAAAGACGTGTCCTAAACATGGCCGGACAAAAGACAGAGAACCACATGTTTGACACGGCAGTCTTGTTAAGCATATGGGAGTAAGAGAAGACTTTTGAACAAGAAACAGGGCGTTATTATGGGAGTACCTGTAAATAAATGCCTGTTGTTTCAACTGGAAAAAAAAGTGAGCCGAATTCTTTCCTTGCCTTTGTTTCCTTGCGACTAGACAGTTGATTTTGTTTTATTTCTTCAATCTGCTGTGGTCCTTAAACTCTTAAGTGAACATACATAATCAAACAATGCCACAGCTCACACAAAACATAAAAGCCACAAAACCGGAAGTTCAAGATTCGAGTTTTGCCCTTCTTTGGGCTCATCAGTTGAACATATTCAAAATCAGGATTTTAAATGTAATCCTGAGTTCGGATATATTCAACTGATAAAAAAAAAAAATAAATAAAATAAAAAAACAAAAACATTTTACACACAAAAAAAAAAAAATATTGGATATTTTTTTTCCAGTAACCAACAAAACAAAACAGAGGTGAAAAAATAAATATGCAACAAATACCTGAGGCACGATAAGTTACCTTTCTACGTACGTCGATAACCTACCTGTTTTAACTAATTTCAAAGGCTTTATTTATTTTGGAGCAAAAATAGTGTCAAGTATGTTGGGTCAGAACGAAAACAAATGACATTTGTATCATAGCCATTTGAATCCTCTATAATCGTTCATAAATCGAAAATTAACAAAATATTGGTAGAAAACCACGCAATAAATATCACCAATTGTGTGAAAACTTAATGCCTTATTAGTATTTTATTTAATTTTCGATTTTTTTATGATTATTGAGAGTCTAAATGACTGTAACGCAATTGCCATTTTCGACTGATTGGTTACAGTTATTAGCAGTATTTTAGTTTAATTTTCGATTTCTGAATGATTAAATCGCAGTTCACATTCAATAAAATCCAATGCCATCTTTAATTCAACTTAAAAGGCTCCGTATTCAAGGGTTAAAAATGTAAATTAAAATGCTTTTAAATAATTTCAACGCAAAGAGATTGGACAGATAAGTAAAAAAGTAACTTTTATTGTCTTTGGTAACAGTTGTTCATTAACGATTACCCCTTTCGATCCCTTTTTTTTTTGTTCTTCTGTTATCAATTCTAGACAATCTTTCACGAGAAACACTCGTCTGGCTGAAACTACTGTCAATAATTTTCCCCACTCTTTATCTGTGCCTAAATCAAAATGTAGATTCCATGAGCAAAGCTTCTTTCTTAGAACTGCACGCCAGTGGAACTCTCTGCCACTTGCCTGTTTCCCACCTGACTACAACTTGGACGTCTTCAAGTCCAACATAAACAAACTCCTGACAAACCGCTCCCTTAAGTAAGACATTCTATCAAAACCCCCAATACTAATGATTACTACAATACTATCTCATTGATTACTGTACACGCAATAACCCTTATTCCTGAGCGGCCTTCGGCCTTGATAAGTGGTGATCCCCATGTAAAAAAAAAAAAAAATCTATAAAAGTGAACGTGTCTGTTTGTCTGTGTGTCTGTGTACATTTCCCTATACAATAACTGTCAATTTTTAGTCTACAGACTTGAAATTTGATAACAGGGTACTGAAATTTGGGAAAATCTTTGTAATCCGTTTTCGGCCAGAAATTTGGCTGTTAAGGGGTCAAAGTTCAACGATTTGACCTTTGAGAACTCTACCAAACTCCTCCGACAATTTTGGGTCTAAACACTTGAAATTTTAGATATAGGTTCCTTGGACATGGATCTAACTTAATAACTTGATTTGATCCCAAAACAATAAATGTTAAGAGGTCATAATAGGGGTCAAAGCTAAAAAAATTGACCGCTGTTTTTTTTGTTTTTTTTGCTCGACATACACCTCCAAACACCCGGGCAACACCGGGCTAAAATGCTTGTATATAGATAAAAACTGAGTAGAAAAGTAACTTTTTTTATTCGTTGATTTTTTTCCGCCTCTTGTTTCTTTATTGAAAATCCTAGACAGCCCCTAGCAAAGAATAAAATCTGGAAAAACACAAACAAAATCGCACCATGGGAATTTTATTTAGAAACAAATAAGACTTCTTTATCCGAGAAGCGAAGAATAAATCTAATTTGTTTAAACTGAAACATTAAATAATAAAAAGATGATTTGATTGTTTTGTTTTATGGCATATGAACCTTTTACGAGTTATTTAGTGCCAAATTCAGTAATCTTCTTCTATAATATAAACCTCACATGTTTGTTTAAATGTGTGTATGTATGTATGTATGTATGTATGTATGTATGTATTGTCAGGTCATGTCATATGTCACTGGTACCATGTAACCCAGTACTACCTGCCTCATGGTCGGGTCACCAGCAACTAAACTGGTATCCCCACCAGACTTGTTTGGTGAGGAGGGTGGCTAGTCTCCCTGAAGGATTAAAAACAAGACCTTTCAAAGGGCGAATGAATCCTTTTTCGGAGTCAACGGCCAACTAGCACCATGTGTGTTTGTGTGTATGTATGTGTGTGTTGGGGTGGAGAGGGCTCCTGTAAGCCGTGGTGAAGGCAACCTTTCTAGGAGAAGCAAATCTCTGATTTAAAAAAACCATAAAGCGGGAGACCAGTACCCGCATTAAGCTGGTCTGCAGTTTAACTTGTTGCTGGCTATCTTGCTCTTGCTTGTTGCTGGATCTCAACATTTTGAACCGAGAGAGACTTAGCTATCGTACAAAGCTAAGACTCTGTAACATCATCTGTGTATAGATACTCCCTCAGGGATTTGTCTATAAAAATGGTCCTGTGGCGAGAGAAGTCATTTTTGGGCTCATGGACTTTAAGTGTCGGAGAGAGTGGCACTCGTCTGACAAGACGTTGCAATCATCATGTATGTATGTATGTACGTATGTATGTCTCGCAAAAACTTTCGACAGATGTGACGGATTTTCATGAGAACCAGATCTACAGCAGATGTGCTAATGGTTATATCTCATAGGATTAGTGAATCTCTCGACAAAGGGCAATTGCTCTTGACATATCAAAAGCCTTCGATAAGGTATGGCATAAAGGCCTACTTCACAAGATTTCCAGCAACGGTATAACTGGAAATGTTTTCTCAATTATTAAATCATTTCTATCTGATAGGCTCATAGGAGTAGTGGTTGATGGATAGAAATCAGAGGCCTACAGTATTAATGCTGGAGTCCCTCAGGGGTCCATCCTGGGCCCAACTCTCTTCCTGATCTACATCAATGATCTACCAAAACACATACTTAAATTATTTGTTGACATCTATGCTGATGACACGACCATCTATGGCAACACATCAAAGGCCATAAATGACAAAGTTCTCTTTGATTCTCTCTCCTCTGATCTTAAGCACGTGGTACAGTGGGGAAAGAGGTGTCTGGTTACTTTTAATGCATCCAAAACCAAGCTTCTATCTTTACATCATCAACGCTCTGATCTCCATCTAGCATCAATTGAAATGGATGGCTCTCGTCTAGGAGAGGCTCCATGTTTTGATAAGCTTCTGAGATTGACCTTTACTCCTGACCTGAAATGGACACGTACATTAAGTCTGTTGCCAAGGTCGCTGGAAAAATGGTGGGATCCTTCTACCACTCCAGAAGATATCTCACTGCTGATGCAATTCTCTATCTATATAAAAGCCAAGTATGTCCAAGGATGGAGTACTGCTGCCACATCTGGGCAGGAGCTGCTAAAAAAAGGCCATTCTGCCTTTACAGAGTACAAAATAGACTTTGTGGCTTAGTGGGGGATGCCCTTTTCTCCTCCCTGCAACCTCTCTCCCACAGAAGAGATGTTGCGAGCCTGTCTTTGTTTTATTGCTACTTCCATGGCAAGTGCTCGTCTGAACTCCAATCTCTGGTCCTCCCTCACTAATGTTTCATGGAAAACACCCATCTAGCTGAAACCACAGTCAATAATTTTCCCCACTCTTTATCTGTGCCAAAATCAAAACGTAGATTCCATCAACAAAGCTTCTTTCTTAGAAGTGTACGCCTGTGGAACTCTCTTGCGTTTGCCTGTTTCCCACTTGACTACAACTTGGATGTCTTCAAGTCCAACATAAACAAATTCCTGATAAACCACCCCCGTAAGACATTTTATTATATCTCCATTACTAACGATTACTATGATATTGTCCCATTGATTACTGTACACACAATAACCCTTTTCCCCGAGTGGCTTCCGGGCCTTGATAAGTGGTGACTACCATGTAAAAAAAAAAAAAAAAAAAAAAAAAGATCGGTATCATTTTGAAGTTCGACCCTTCAGATGACAAATATCGAAAAATTGGCTAAAACATTAATTCCTTCACCCTCAACTGGGCACTTTTCTACAGGGAGGGGTTGCTTTCTCCGCTGATATTTTTGAAAGTCATCCCCTCTTTTCGATTATGGCCCCTTAATTTAAACCTACGTCACTTCCGGTTTGGCAATGGGCGCAACAGCTAATGCGTCACTTTTTTTTTTTGTTTTTTTTTTTTGTTTTTTTTTTTCACTTTCTTTTCCTCCTTGGTGGTACGGGTTCAAACCTGCCTGCCTACAACTTTTTTTTTTTTTTTTTGCACTTGCAATTTTTTTTTTTTTTTTTTTGTTCAACCAACACCCTCACTTACACTTACACTTTCTTTTCCGCCTTTAAGTCACGGGTTCGAGCCTGCTTGCCTACTACAACTTTTTTTTTTTTTTGCACATTTTTTTTTTTTTTTTTTGCTCCAGACACACCTACAAACACCCAGGCTAGTTTTAGATAAAAAAATTTATGCTTGAAGTTCTCTACATATTCAAATATTTATTCATGGAGTTTGGTTTGGATGTTTTGTTTTTGGCATATTAACCCTCTTTTGGTTATTTAATGCCGAAAAAGTTCTTTATACATTCAATTATTTGTTCATCTAATGTTTCCGAATTTTTTAGATGAGGATTTCTTATTTGTATTATTTGGATTCTTTGGACTACTGTTCTCATCTTGAGTGTAATTTTAACAATGTTTCGGTAAATGTAACCTCAAGATGAGAACAGTAGTCTGAAGAATCAAATAATACGAATAATTAATCCTCATCTCAAAAATTCAGAAACGCACTATGAGTAAATATTTTAATATATAAAGAAGTTGAAGCATTTAATAATCCGAAGAGGATTGATATGCTGTAAAACAAACGGATTTATTCATAGGTTTTTGTTTTGATGAGGAAAATTG
Organism: Euprymna scolopes; assembly: GCF_053919585.1. Classification (NCBI taxonomy): domain Eukaryota; kingdom Metazoa; phylum Mollusca; class Cephalopoda; order Sepiida; family Sepiolidae; genus Euprymna; species Euprymna scolopes. The sequence continues at coordinate 66,315,442 of NC_136507.1, forward strand.
TTGTTTTGCTTTTGACTTTGCAGGACATGATTGAGTTTTGGGTAAAACTCACGAAGAATGCGCTGTTTTACAGTTGTTGTAAAAATGGAACGGAAATTTAAATTTCGTTCTGTTTTAATCTTTTTTTTTTATTGTGCCCCCCCCCCCGCCAAACGAAAGAATAATATTCAACAATCGGACGAAAGTGTTTGTTTTTTTTATAAAAATAAAATTTTATTAACAAAAACAAAATAATTTAATTTTTTAACAAAAAAATCAATTTGGTATAACTTTTTGGTATTTTTTTTTTTTGTTTACATGTCCAACCGTTGCTACCGATAGTAAAGAAGGCCGATGCACATGATAGCGTGACGTCATTATCAGATCCACTTGTAAGTATATGGTCTGGGCTAACGGTCCGTTATCAGCAGCAATTTTGTCTAGTTTTCAGTTTGCTGTCTAACATGGTTTATTCTTGCATTGTTCCAAATTGCCGGGGAAAATATCCAAAAGGCCCAAAGTACATCTATTTTCTTTTCCTAAAGAGAAGGAGCAAGTCTCCATTTGGATATGTGCCATTAGAAGGGAAAATTTTATTTCAACCAAATATAGTAAAGTAATGTTATTAATAATTAAATGTGTATTTAATTTGAACTGTATTCAAGTACTTTCATAACGTTTGATAACATTGTTAATATAAATTAAAGAAACAATACTATTTATTGCTAATACAGCAAAGATTATGTTGATATTTTTAATTGTTTATTTTCTTATAAGGCCAATGTCTTTAATAATAAATAAAACCTTTCATTGAGTATTTCCAAATATTTTAAAGTTCTCTATTTTTTTCTAAAGTCGGTTTGAAAATTATTCACCACGCGGCTATTAAGAAAATTAACGGTGACTGAGCGTTACATATTAAAATTGATTGTTTCTTTTTAGAATTATAAACAAATAATTTTTACATGAGAATATTTGTCAAAAATATTTTTAATTTATTTACTTGCCTCCCCACGAGGGCACAGTTAGACACAAGGTGAGAAAATCTAGCTGTCCAGAAAGGGGCACTCTGGATAGGAACAAAAATAAAATAAAAATTGTCTCAGTCATGAAGGATTTCTCCTCCACTGACCGAGAACAGAATAATGAAGTGTAGCATCAGAACAGATACTACACTGTTATCCTGTGCCGAAGATAAGTGTTACCAAAGACAAAATAAGTTACTAATGTTCCAACTGTGGTTTAACTTACGTTTTTCTTTACTTCCAAATAAAAGTGGTTTAACTTACGTTTTTCTTTACTTCCAAATAAAAGTGGTATCAAGTATATTAGAATGAAAACAAATATTGTTTGTTTTCATTCTTACAATTATTTATCGTTTGTTTTCACTTTTAAAATTATTCATCGTTGGTGTTTAATATGTTTTTTAATTCTTTGTTTCCTAAATTCATAATTCAGTTTTATCAGTATTAAATTGTATATTGCTTTAAAATGACTTCATTTTACAAAAATTTATATTATCAATCCTCATCTGTAAAGTTCCAAAAAATAACATTCAACCTATGTGATTTTTCTCTAAATTAAACTAAAAAAAATATTTCTGCACTAGTAACTTTTATTGTTTGGTTGATTTCAATTTTTTGTATTTTATCATTTCTTTTCATTCTTAAAATTATTTATCGATAGTTTTCACTTTTAAAATTATTCATCGTTGGGTTTTTTAATTGTTTGTTTCCTAAATTCATAATTCAGCTTTATCAGTATTAAATTGTATATTACTTTAAAATGACTTCATTTTACATAGATAATATTTATATTTTATATTGAATAAAGTTAATCGAATTGTGTTCCTTTTTCTTTTTAAAAATGTCTTATTGCTCTTTTTCAAATGGCCCTCATATAGTACTGGCAGTCTGACAAATCTTACCTACATTGTCTGCAGGCATTTTTCAGTTAACAGGCCTTCTTCTTACTCTCCGTGAATGTGGTCCAACTCACCGTTCACATTTGAAATGTCGACTTTTAAAAGTTTTCGGTTATGCTTACAACGAAAAAACACCCCAACCTCCCCATGTTAAGAACGGTCTTCGGAAGAGACCCCCCCCGGGTTTGTATTACTGTACACATAGATTCGAAAAAGTTGTCAAAAAACAAATATATAACAAATAAATGTTATCAAAGGCAAGATAAGTTACTTTCCTACCAAACTGGATATATTTTTTGTGTTTTTATTCAATGTAACATATTTATTCAGCTCGAAAAACATGCAGTGTTTACCGATGTATTGGACAATTCAAAATGGCGGCCGACTCTCTCTTAAACACGGTAAGTTCGAGAAAAGGTGTTATAAATAATAAACTAGACAAAATACTATTTAAAAAAACACCGAATATATGTCAACCTATGTCACGGTAATATATATTGAGCGAATTTTTAACAGTATTTTGTCTAGTTTATTATTTATAACACCTTTTCCCGAACTTACCGTGTTTAAGAGAAAGTTGGCCGCCATTTTGAATTTCCCAATACATCGGTAAACATTGCATGTTTTTCGAGCTGATAAACATGTTACATTGAATAAAAACACGAAAATTATATCCAGTTTGGTAGAAAAGTAATTTATCTTGCCTTTGATAACATTTATTTGTTATATATTTGTTTTTTGACAACTTTTTCGAATCTATGTGTACAGTAATACAAACCCAAAAAGGGGTAATATCGAAAAAAAAAAAAAAAAAAAAAAAAAGGTTATATTGTACGTATCCGTTATGGAACGAAGTTCACCGAAAAAAAAATTTCACTTAATTTCATCAAGTTTTTTTTTTTTTTTTACAACGAAAAAACAATTTGTTATGATACCGAGTAAAAGGTTCGATTTTTAGGAAGAAAAGCTAGTAAAAAAGGGTGGAGGAAGTCTCGGCGCGTTACACAGAGTTATCTCCCCGTGGCGTGTTAAAAATTTCCATAATGGCTGACTTCAACGCGTTCTAATAAAAACGTGTTTTTCCGGTGTAAAAAAACAACAACAAAAAATACTCGATCAAATTAAATGACATTTTTTTTTTTTCGGAGTCCAAAACGGATACGTACAATATAACCTTTTTTTTTTTTTTTTTTTTTTTTTTTCGATATTTTCGTTTTTTAATGTTTTGATTAAACTGTAAAGTACCTAGTCGACTAAATAGCTTATTTAAATTGGAAGTAAAGAAAAAAAAATTATATCGGTATTGTTAATGTATAATCTACCCCCTTCCAAAAAAGTGGGGTCACGAATAAAAGAATTGAATCATACCTTTGTTATGTTCTATCAAAAAGTCAACAAGAAGGCAAATAATATGAAACTAACAAATCTCCAATTTAACTTTACAAATTTTTTTCACTTCCTTTTTTTTAAACGTTTTAATATTTTTGTGTCAGTTTGTTTCTTCCGCTATTTATAGCGGATAAACAGGTTTGCGATGGTGAAACAGTACAATTGGAAATTTTACTTAGAAATAAGTCAGACTTCCTTCTCGGAAAACAAAGTGGAACAATCCTACCCCGCCTGCATTCATGCATTTAATAATGGACTGTCCTAAATCATAAATAATCCGGATTCTTACTAACTTCATTTTTGTTCTTCACTTATTAGGTCCCAGGATATCTAGTATTTTTATTTTATTTATTTATTTATTTATTTTTTTACTATTGAGTTGAAAGTTTGTGTAATGACTAACACCACCCACCCTCCACCGCCCCCTAATGTAAACAGAATTTTTGTGAAATATTAAACGATTCTGGTTTAATGGTTAATGTCGGCACGTTATTTACGGAAAAACGGTTAATTAAACTATAGAAGCAGCAGTCACCTGTTAAAAAATATCCAAGTTCTATAATTGAATACCCACCTCAAAACAAAACAAAACAAAAAAAAACAAAACAAAACAAAAAAAACGAACAAAATACAAAAGTATATTTTTGTAAACCGCTCGTGTACGTTTACTGACGGCATTATTTAGCGTCCTAACTTATGAAAAAATGAACGAATCTCTTAGTAAAAAAAAAAAAAAAAAAAAAAAACAGCGCTGATTTTCGGGGGTGCTAAAAACCAATATCTCTGTTAAATTTGTTTTATCATATTGGACGTGTCTCGGGTCTAGCCTAGGGGTTAGGAATTTTGCCGACCGTAATAATATCACAACTGCATGGCATTTCCCAAGTTTCGAATCGTCATGGATGGACTATCCGATAACATTCACGTTTAATAATAAAGATGGCAGGGAATGAAAAAGGTCGAACACCAAATGAATAACGTTAAAATATATTAATTTATTATTCAAACAAAAAAAAAAAAAACAAATGAAGGAAATAAAAATAATAAAACAGTCATAATGAGAGTCCAGTCACAGACAACATCAGATCAGGATGGGGGGGGGGGGTCATTGGTGGAGATATATTATTTTTTTCTCTTCCTTTTCTCTCCTTTTTTTTCTTTTCTTTTTTTTGATAAAACAGTCAGTTAAAACAAAATATTAGAATATTCAAAATGAAAGTCGGGTCACAGACTTTGGCAAAACATAAGGACACAGATAAAACAAGATATCAGGATAATCAAAATGAAAGTCGGGTCACAGACAATATCAGGTTCGGATGGGGTCATGATTTCTCTTTTCTTTTGATAATGCATAAAGTCACAGTTGAGCAAACATTAGAACAATCAAAGTGAAAGTTAGGTAACAATGTTCTTTCTCTCCTTATCTTTCCTTTCTTTTTCCAATTCTTTCACCTTTATGCTTGGTGAGGAAAGAAATTATTTCACGGAAAGAACTCGACTGTCACTGAGCGGGCTGAGGGGGGTGTGAAATATGAAAGAATGGATAGCGAACGATACTTAGCTTTTTTGGTGGGAATTTCTCCCCTGACGCGCGGATTTCGATGACGTGATAATGTCCTTAGTTTTTCTTTATCACTTTTTTTCTTCCTTCATCATCTTCGATATGCGGTTTGTCCTGACAAAGTTCTCGGGTAGAATGGCTCTCGTTAAATTATGTTGACCAAGGTAATTCCATGTTAGAGTAAATGTCCCTTTTTGATCTCATGGCCGTCCGCTAAGTTGAGTTGAGCTGATCATTTGTCGGTCACCATGCGTCGTCTATGCGGGTGCATATTCCTGCTTTTTGGGGAGCAGAAAATATTGCTGTCGTTTCACAACGGTTGTCAGCTTGAAAACTAAACTTTTTCGCACGTTTTCTTTCCGCACTTACGTCACGATCGCCTGATGTCGGTTGTCATGGTTACCTATGTTTGCGTGGGTGTTTGACTGCTACTTATAGTTGATCAGTGAGGGAGGGAGGGAGGGGTTGTGTCGTTCGATTGTTCGCTATTCAACTTAGGAAGGGGAGGTCTGCTGCTTGACTTGGAAGGGGGGAAGGGGAGGTCTATCTGGCTTATATCTATATATCCATTATTAATGTAAATATTAACTCTTTAATATTTATAATATATTTTAAGTTTACCATTTTGATTACCTTGGTAAACTTATTGTAATTTTTATTTATTTTTATTTTTTTTATATATCCATTATGATATAAGGAGGGGGGTATATATGTTTCTCCTAACAATATGAAGAAATTATTAGGTGGTCAGAAAGTGGGTGCTCATTTTACGTTAAATTTGTATAGGAAAGTAATCCACCACTTTTTGAAAAAGTAATCATGAAAACTACTTATTTGACCCAAATTTAAATGTGATATTCGTTTTCAGCACCACCGAAAACCTTTAAAAGTTGTCATTTTAAAGTTTTTTGAGGAGTTGGAAAGAAACTTGACATTGACTGAAAAAAGATAGCGAGATAGATTTGAAAGATGGTTTATTATAATTTTTTGTAGGTTTCCGATTACTTTTTTATTGTATTTGAAAGATTAAAGCCTAAAGTTAATTTCCAAAAGGAAAAATATATGTGTACACGTGAAAAAAATAATTATAATGAAAAATGTTTTCACGCCGAACTAACCAATTTAGCTAAAATTTGAAGTTAAATTCATTGTAAAAATCCTTTAAAAGATAAATATTAGTTTTCTGGGTCTATTTCAAAGGTAATTAGTAAAGTAAAGTCCTAAGATATTGAATGAATGAATGAATGAATGAATAATCGATGACGACAACGACTTTGCTGTCCCAGCTGACCACAGGGTAAGTATGAAAGAAAAGGAGAAACGAAGCAAATACACAGAGCTAGCCAGAGAGTTAAAAGGGATTTGGATGATGAAGAAAATCATAATAGTAGGAGCACTAGGAACAATTCCGATAAACTTCGAAAAAAGAATGTAAGAAATTGGAATCAGAGGAATAGCTTCAAAAATACAACGACTAATGATAATGAAAACGGCTGAAATATTAAGGAAAACACTTGAATGCGGAGAATAATACAAGAAGATAATATAACGAAGAAGCGTTACACGGAATGAAGAACACCGAAGCTGCATATCTACAAGTTCTACAACCCCATCATGCACCCCCCATTGTTTCATCACCATTCCTCCCAATAGAAAAGTGATACCAAAGGGCCGAGAAGTGTCAAGAAGGATTGAAAGACCGAGGAGAGAGCGCTGGCCAGACCTCGGCTGGACAAGCGCAAAGAGAAGTGGGACGTTGGGGAGGCTTAGTGTCACTCAAATTCCAGTATAAACCAATGGCCACTGCCAGCGAGAAATCAATGGTAAGAGGCTGTTACGATGACGCAAATTCATTTGCAAATGCTATCAAAGGAGGTGGAGAGAGCTGGACGTCTGGGGAGACTTGTTGTCACTCAGCTTCCAGAGAACACCACAGGTTTCCAATCAGATCGTTTGTTGACTTGTGTGAAAGCTCCATGTGAGCCAATAATGATAATAATAATAACTAATTTGTACAAAAAATGACTTAATTAGACCCCAAAAGCGAGAGATTCTAGCTTCACTTAAGCATAAACAAACAAAATCGTGTTAGCGTGGCTTCTAAGGAAGCCCAAAATGTCAGAAAGTCAAAAGGCTGTCGGAAAATGATGTCAGATAGTTGGAAGGAGGAAGGGGGTGCTGGGTTTCTTTTTTCCCCCCAGCCGTGCATCTGTACATTCCTATCATGAACGTTTGTATAATATTTACCATTTTTTAATTTAATTATTTTTCTGTGTTCCTGCTTTTAAATAAATAAAAAAATTATTTTTCAAAATTAGTGAAAAATTGTTACGCCGAAAGTTTCACGTTTATTCAAGCAAGGCAAATATTAGAATCTTACATATAAAAATTACGTGAAGCAGGTAATCTAAAAAAAAAAAAAAAGAAAAAAAAGTAGAAATATTTTTTACAATTAAAATTTTTTTGTGTGCAAGTATTAAATAAACAATACTTAATTAAATGAATATATCGATAGTTCAAGAAATTAATTTTTCTCCAAGTTATATCGAATTCATTTATATGGACTTTATGGAGTTTTTTTTTTTTTTTTATAATGTTCCTGAAAAAATTCTTTTTCTTTTTTTATTGTTACAATTTACGATGCTTTATTTTCATAAAAAAAAAAGCAAAAATAAATTCATTCATTTTTTTTTTTTACTGCTGAAAACCATACGCTTTAGTAAAGGTGTTTTTTGTTTAAACAAAATAATACATTTACACTAAGATTTAAATAAAAATAATGTTTTCATTATATTCCGTGATCATTATTTGATAAATACTGAAAATTCATTAAAATTAGTTAATTTCCTTATCTTTGATGAATTTTTAAGTAACGGGGGTGTCAAAATGTGGGTTTGTATTTCTGTACACATAGATTCGAAAAAGTTGTCAAAAAACAAATATATAACAAATAAATGTTATCAAAGGCAAGATAAGTTACTTTTCTACCAAACTGGATATATTTTTTGTGTTTTTATTCAATGTAACATGTTTATTCAGCTCAAAAAACATACAGTGTTTACCGATGTATTGGAAAATTCAAGATGGCGTCTCACACCCTCTTTAACACGGTAAGTTTGGGAAAAGGTGTTATAAATAAAAAACTATACAAAATCCTATTAAAACCCCGCCGAATATATGTCAACCTATGTCACGGTAATATATATTGAGCGAGTTTTTAACAGTATTTTAACCGGTTTTTTATTTATAACACCTTTTCCCAAACTTACCGTGTTAAAGAGAGAATCAGACGCCATCTTGAATGCTCCAATACATCGGTAAACACTGTATGGTTTTCGAGCTGAATAAACATGTTACATTGAATAAAAACACGAAAAATATATCCAGTTTGGTAGAAAAGTAACTTATCTTGCTTGCCTTTGATAACATTTATTTGTTATATATTTGTTTTTTGACAACTTTTTCGAATCTATGTGTACAGTAATACAAATCCCAAAATGTTTATACATTTTGAGCATTGTCATGCTGTGTTGTGCATGGATGTGTAAGAATAAGATTGGAACACGTGTGTTTAGATGCTAAGAAGAGAACTGAATAATGGCGGCCGCTTTATTGATTAATTGCTATACGCATGCGTGAGTGCATACAAAAGTTAGATCACGAAACCGGAACGAAAGCGTCTATATAAAAGTTATTGAAACGAAAGAGCAACGCTATTATTACATCTCCCTTTCTCTGAAAACAAAGATGACTTAGGTATGTAAAACAAAACAAAGAAAATGGAAAAGCTGGTTCAGGGTAGACTGTCTGAACAGCTACAGCGAAGCAGGGGATTATTCTGCCCCATGAGATGCTTGCTGAGAGGTTATGAGTGTTTGCTCATCATAATTCATTTTGCTCATCAGCATTCATTTTGCACGTACTTACTTAAAGAGATCAATGTCTCAACTTCTTTGTATTTTAAAAGTATGATAAAATAAAGTGCATTCAAATATCTCCTCGATATTTTTATATCGAGTTATCATAAAAAGGAGAAAGATTAGTTTATGTAAATACAATTCTCAGACTAAAGAAAACTGTATCCATGGAGATAAAAACCAGGATTTTGACGAGTCAACCCCCCCCCCCAAAAAAAAAAATTTAATCTGTTTGTTTTTCGACCTTATAAAACTTTCACTTAACTCAAATCAACCAATGAAATGATGACACGAAGACAATCATTCAAAAGGTGGACAAAAAGATCGTCTGCCTATTATTTTCAAACGAAGTTCAATACGATTTTGAATCTGTTTAAAAACAAATTTTCCCAACTTTATTTTATACCAAGCTTTACATTTTAAATGATATAAGGCCATTGTTGGAATTTTATTCCTGTTTAATCTTTCTTCCTCTCTTTTTTTTTTTTCTCCTTTTCTTTCTTACTCTCTTATCTATTTCTGATGTGATGATGATGATTGTTGTATTACATGACTGAATTCTACTCGCTGATTGGTTTAGGAAGTTCCCGCTTGTTTTTTTTGTTTTTTTGAAAATTTGCGTTATTTTGCCAGTTGAAGATTCGGCGTCCACTCGTGCAGGACATGTGAACTTTGTCTCTACCTATTTACAATGCCTCCCCACGGGACAGAGTTAGACACCAGGGTCGTTTTTTAACGTGGAGAAAAGGTACAAAAATAAAAATTGTCTCAGTCGTGAAGGATTTCTCCTCCACCGAAAGAGAACGAGAAATGGAAGTGCCGCATCTGAAGAACAGATACTACACTTTGGAAATCAAGAAGTTTGGATTTTATCAGTTGAGAGTTTGGCGTCCACTGGTGCGGGATGTGTGAACTTTGTAGCAGCCAATGCTCGGCAAACAGACTGGAGCTACGTCACACATTCGAGATTTGAAATCCATTTCCTCTTGGCTTGTCCAATCAGAAGCCAGCTTTCAATCACGTGACCGAGTATATAAAAGGCGAAATCACAAACCTTTAATTCTCTTTCTCGACGCTTTGCCCAGAAGCACACATCGCCTGGGGCTTCGGGCCCCAGGCAGAACGTGAGCACTACAAGCTAACATGACGACCTTTCAAATTCTCATTTGTTTCCACATGTGGTACCCAAACGAACATTCTTTGTCAAGCTAAAACACACACACACACACACACACCTAATCTTTCTTACCACGAGACACTAACCCTTTGCCCTGTCTCTATTATTGGACGCACACTCCTACATACGTAAACACACTGAAAGTTTGCTCTTTCTTTCTCATGTAACTTGTTTCCTTCTTACTAACCGCTACTACCTATAAACACGTGTGAACTGAACTGTTCCTTTCTTTAACCAGCCGGCAATATATTAATTCTATCTTCACACAAGAACACTTCAACTTACTAACCTGTTTCTCTCTCGTGTACACTCTACTAACGAAAATGACAAATAAAGTTTTTTTTTTATTAATATAGAATGAAACACCATTACGTTGTTTTCTCATTTCTACAACTTTGTCTCCGTCAAAAAAGACGTAAAAATTAGAAAGAGTCTTAACTGGATTTTAAAACAGTTGGAAATCAAGAAAGTTTGGAAATAAGTTAACCAAATGAAGGTTATGTTTATCCAGATGTTGTGACTAGAATATAAAAAGTTGAAAAAGAAGACATGCCAGTATAGACATAAAAATCAGTACGCTTCATGCATCAGAGGGTAAAAGACAGAATCTTTCTTCTAGTAATGAAGATGTTTAATGGCATACACAAGATCGAAATGCTGTTTAGTTGGATTACAAATGGAAAGTTGATTTCAATGTGCAGGATAAGAAAGGAAATTCTGCCTAGTGAGGTGGTGGAAACTCAGTTACCAAAGAGACGAAATTCGGGAATTACCAAATGAACTTTGAACATTTGTGGTTTTCTTTTTGTCATCTACAAGGAACTAACATGGATTTATTTAGCCAAAGTTGAAAAGAGATATTGCGGCGATTAAGGGGAAGTAACTTATGTTGACTTATTTTCGTCCACACAAATAGATAATATGGTCGGCCATTGTAAAAAGTGCTTCAGTAAGTGACTTCTTTCTGTTTATCTTTCTTTCCTTCTTTTCCTCACTCTCTCTTCTGTTTATATATATATATATATATATATATATATATAGTTACTTAAGGTCTGTTGCTGACGCAAGTGAACATCATGCATTTTATTTTTTGAACCATTTTTTTTTCTCAAATTATTTTATCTTCTAGACGGTCTTACTTATTTTTTGTTTCTATTATTGCATTTTTTTTTACATAGGCCTAATCACTTATCAAGGCCCAGAGACCACTCGAGGATAAGGGTGAAAAGTGTACAGGAGTCAATTGGACAATATAGTAATCGTTAGTAATGGAAATCCGGTAAATTTGTTAACTTAAGTGGAACGGCTCATCAAGAACTTGTTTACGTTGGACTTGAAGACAATCAGATTGTAGTCAGCTGGAAAGCAAGAAAACGGAAGACAGTTCCACAGGCGTGCAGTTCTAAGAAAGAAGCTTTGTTCATGGAATCTAAGTTTAGGTTTAGGCACAGATAAAGAGCGGTGGGGGTGGGATTATTGATAGTGTTTCCAGCTAGACGAGTGTTTCTTGTGAAAGTTTGGCGAGGGGGACCATAGATTGAACCTCAGTTGAGCACTTGCCATGAAAATAATGATAAAGCAGAGACAAACTTGCAACATCTCTTCTATGAGCTAGAGGTTGCAGCGAAGAGAAAAGAACATCTCCTACGAGGCTATGAAGTCTATTTTGAACTCTATCAAGGCAGAACAAGTTCTTTCTAGCAGTTCCTGCCCAGATGTGGCAACAGTACTCCATCCTTGGACGTACCTGGCTCTTATATAGATAGAGAATTGCATCAGCAGTGAGATAGCTACTGGATCAATAGAAGGATCCCACCATTTTTCCAGTGGCCTTGGCAACAGATTTGATGTACATGTTCCATTTAAGATCAGGAGTAAAGGTCAAGCCCAGAAGCTTGTCAAAACATGAGGCCTTTTCCAAAGACGAGAGCCATTCATTTCGATTGATGCCAGATGGGGATCAGAACGTTGATGATGTAAAGATAGAAGCTTGATTTTAGTACCCTGGTAACTATGACCTGCGGGATAACCGTCATTGGACATAGTGGCAAATTTTTCTGCATACCATATAAAAAATAAATTCTGAAAGATATATTTTAGAAATCAAGATAAAATTCACACATTATGGTAAAGAATAAAGCAGTTCACACAAAAAAGTTACACTTTGGTAACAAGTTAACAGCTTACTATTGTAAGACTCATTTATGTAAGTTCATAAATCATCAAATTTTCATAAGAATTTTTAAGTTGATGAATACAGATGAATTTTATCCTTTATTTTTCGGAGTAATTATGCAGTAAGCAATGCTATTATATATTATGTTATAAATTTTAAAAGGAAATTATTTAATGTCCTACAATGGGATCTAATGGGTTAATAAAACCTAAGGATTGAATGAAATCTAGAGAATTGCAAATAAAATAACACTGCAGATTTTACTTATAAACAAATAAGACTTTTCTTTGTGAGAACACGAGATTGGCATTACTCTTGAACAATGTTTTTAAATGAATCATGTTTTCGTAAAAACATGAAAAACGTTTCTGATTTATTTTAGATGAGGATCTATTGTTTGGATTACTATTATAATTATCAACTGTTTTGATTTCACTCTCTGTAATTTTAGAAATTTATGGGATGAGAGATTAACGACAACAGCAGTAAAAGAAAAACAAAAAAATTATTAAAATAGCCAGTTTATATAATATACTAGCTCACCAGTGTTCCGGCGTTGCCTGCAAAAGTAGATTAACTCAAGAAATTTCCTGCCCAATTTTGAAATTACTAATTAAATAAATTTTTCGCAGGCCAGAGGACGCTGGCTCTTCAATCCCATTTTCTTGTGTCACATCTTCTCGCCGTATATGACCAGGAATGATTTTAAGCAGTTCCATTTTTGACACTGAAGGGTAAATCTTTGCCGCTCACAACAAGCTTTAAAAGAATATGGCGTCCATTGAATTGATAAATGAAATAAATAATTGTCCCAAGACTTGAAAACCAAATTGCTTCTGACCCCTAGAGAGTACTCCCCCCCTCGCACACTCACACACATTGAGAATCATTGGTTAGTCTATTATATATAGTTAAAAAATGTGACCCGTTCGATCATCTATTGAACTCAACTTAAATTGATTGAATCAGGAAAATGTGAGTTTGCAAAGCCATTAAAAAAAAAATTAACATATTCCTGATTGCCCTATAACATTTTACCCCCTCCCTCCATCTCTCCCTCTTTCTTTCTTTCCAACTATGGGTTAAATAGTATTGCTGCTTGTGATGATATTCCCTTTTGATATTAGGCTATTTCAGAAGTTGTTTTTTTTAATTACATTCGACTATCAATAAAAATATAGATATACGCAAGCAAGAGTAATAAACTACATATAGTACAATATTGTGGAGTGTCAAAACCATAGTGAGACAGGATGAAAGTAAAAAATGGAACGTTAGTAAGAGAAGCATAAAATGTGACAAACATTTATTCTAATAATTCTTTATAAATTTATTGATTATCTTTGTGGGAGTTGAGTAAAAGAGAAAATGCCGTAGAAACACGAGTCCATGTATGTTGCATAGGTGATGGACAATGCCAGAAAATATCAGATCCGGCCAAAACCAGATATAAATTGGATTGCTGGTGATGACGTCAACCCTACATTCCAATCGAAGAATCAAGATCATGAAACAATGAGAAAAAATATTTCAGCTGAATTGGAATTGCTAAAAGTATTTCAAATCAAAGGTCAAAATAAGTGAACAATTAGATTCCAATACAGGAATGTGGGGTGATGTAAAGAAAGGCAAGTCAAAACAAAGGCAGTCAGTCAGACAGAAGAGAGAGAGAGAGAGAAACCAGCCGACACACTCGCTCTCATTGCCACATTACTTCATACTGACCCTAACTCTCCTACTTATCATATTATCACTGTAATGTAAATAAAACTTTGTTGATTTACCAAGTTACTTGATTATAAAAACCAGTTATTAGTTGTAAGAAAATAGCGACAGTATAGTTGTAATAAAGAATAGTTGCAAAACACCCCCACTCTTCCCATGTTAAATAATAATTTCGAAATAATAACGTTAATATTTTAGTGCACAGGTTAAAATCTGCAAAAGAAGCGATTTGTGTTTATTTGTTTACGTTGTTATGGGTTAATGTCTATGCACGCATGCGCAACCAGATGTCGTAAACCTGAAAGTGGATTACATCACTCGTTACATTGCCACATCACATACTGACCCTAACTCTCCTACTTATATTATCACTGTAATGTAAATAAAACTTTGTTGATTTACCAAGTTACTTGATTATAAAAACCACGGTTATTAGTGCGTATACACTATGGCACACATTTTGTAAAAGTGCGAACCATAAAATATATATAGATGACAATATTATGTGTATTGGACGAAGAAAAGTTATACAGTCCTGGTGGAAGAGAAGAGTTAATGTACGTGTATTGGAGTTAGGATCCTGCAGTAGCCATGATGGATTTTTTTATCTCCCCGTCTTAGTCAGCCCCCGGGTGCGCTCTATTGCACCTCAAGAGAGAAGTTTGGGGATTGGTCTGAGCCCCATGAAGAGTGTTGCTAGTACCGAGAGCAGAGAGAGAGAATTATCATGGTTTATTTATGAACTTTTTTATGAACTTTGTCACATGCTCAGCTCTCTTGAAAGATGGCATTTGATTGGACAAGCCAAAAGGGAAGTTGACTGCTAGTACCAATCAGCACTGAGCTTACAAACTAAAGATATTAAAAATCTCAAACTGCAAAGTGTTGCTGCTGCTGCTATAGATGGGTCACTCGAGTCATTGTTAATTACAGCTAATTAGAACAATAAAAATGGATGTTACTTTTGTTTTTTTCAAACGTAACTCAATCCCAAAACTGATAAATATTTTAGAATGTCTTTTGTGATTAAAATATGTAAGGAAAAAAAAGACGTAAGGAAGCAAACATTGATTTAGTGCTATAACAGATATACAATCACTGTCCATGTGACACGATGACTATGCTCTGTTTAAATGGACAAACTCCTGTCAGTTCAACATTTATGATAGTGTTCCTATTATGACGTCACTGAATTAAAAGAAACCTTTGTGCTCACAAAATGAAACACACAAACACGCAGCGATATTCACAAAAAAGTTTATTTCTCTAAAATTCTTTTTACTGTTTTTCTCTAATATTGAACTAAAAAAAAAAAAAAATCAAGCATCGCCAAAGTTCAAAGAGAGTTATAATAAAAAAAAAAAAAAAAAATGTAAAACATTTTTCTTTTTGTCAAAATGGTTGACATTATTTGTGCTAGATTTAAAAAATCTAAACTGGACCCAATCCCTGTAAAGAAAAAATATAGTTGTAAAAATGTGACCCGTTGGATCATCTATTGAACTCAAATTATAATACATGATCCAAACATTCACCATTATTAGCTCTCAACTCTTTTACCGGACGCAATAAACAAATGACTTGGTCTATTTTAACACTGATGGTCCTAGACATCATAATCGACCATGATTACTGCCAACAAAACCGTTTTTCAAATACTTTAGGGTACACTTAGAGATTCGGGATCACTGTCATCATCTTCATCAAAAAATTTTATATAGGAATACATTTTTAGATTTAAAAAAAAATATTATAGTCATGTGTGCGTGTGTATTTGAGACTATCGATTTTCAAGTTATCAAATAGTAAAATATTGTAAGCACATTAATTTGTTGCCGGTTTGAAGGATAAGTATTTATTAACAACAAATATATATATATGTATAAATTACCTTCAATAAGTTTCCAGGCGTTTTTGTACGTGCATTTAAAATTGTCATAGACTCTTGAAAATTCAATATGTTATTGCTATACAGCTTATGTGATGACTGATCAATTTTTATGATTTCAGATTCAAATGAACAGCTACAGCTCGAATTGGAATGCACTCTACTAAAGCTCGATTGTCACAATTGGTGAATTTCAAAAATGCAACCTGGATGTAAGGATAGTTTAGAAGAATGATATGCAATAAAATTTTGTTTTAAATTTAAGATATATATGAGAGAGAGAGAGAGAGAGAGAGATAGATAGATAAAAGTGCCGATTGTCGTCTAGGCGTTTGGACAATGTTTGAACATTGTTATAATTCACATGTCTGTCATAGCAGCATAACGATTAGAAGCGTCAACTGTCGAGTTTCAAACCTGGCCTGAGGTAGTTGCTTGTTGATGAGCTGTGATACAGCGAAACACTACTGTATGTGAATATATATAAAAAAAAACAAAAAAAACTTCCTTCGTAATCTCGTGTCATTTTATTTACTTAATCTATCACCGCTATATTTCCAGACGCAATTTTTTTTTTTTTTTTAATCTTTACGATATTTTAACTTTTAGGCGTAATCCACCACACTAGTTTACTCTAATTTATTTTCTCTCATAAAATGTATATATATGTATATATGACATCTAATTTACATAAGGAAAACACGCTGCTCTCCCCCATCATTATATATAGCCCCAATCCTCCGACTCTCTCGTCAATGACCATCCCTCGTGAAGAAGCCCGCATAAATCGGGCGAAACGTTGAGTATTCAGGTCCTTCCACCTCCATTTTATTTCATATATATATATATAAGATACATAAAATTTTAGTAATTTAAAGTGACAAAAGTGAAGCACTCAACTTTGGTTTTTTTCAAAAATTAATTACTTTATTAATCTGCTATTTAAGAGAAATTTGTAAGCCTTTAAACTGTTGAATAAAAAGTGTTTTTCTGGTTTTAAAATAAAGAAACTGGAACAGATTAAGGCACTTATTATCCATCTATGTTATGCACTGAAATAAGAAAATTATTTAGAAAGCCATTCTTAACACAGGGAGGGTGTTTTGTAACTGTTCTGTACTTTCACATAACAATTTAATAAACAAAAGTATTGCAAAAATTGAATTTTACTCACAAAAAAAAAAAAATAAAATAAAATAAATAAATAAATAAAAAAAATAGTGCACTAACAGATATGTAAACACCCAGATTAGTTTGTTTTAAATGAACACACATTGTATTTATGCATGCTTATGAACCTCCCTCTTTCAAAACAGATTTTTTTTTTCTAATCTGTTAAAAAAAGTAAAACATTCATCTGTTATTTAAGTAGGGCTAGAACAACAACAGCATATTCTTTTCATTGTTTTGATTTTCGAGTGTGTATCCATTGATATCTTATATGTTTTTATATAGAGTGATGTGCCGTTCTCAGTTGATTAACTGTGTCGGATATATACTCGAGAGTCAAAACAATGAAAAGAATATTCCGTTGTCATAGCCCTAGTGATAACTTAAGCAACAGTTTACGCTGAAAAGAACTGGAAAGAATATCACTGGATGCTTATTTAAATTTGTTTTTAAAAGATATCTGGATTAATATGAACAAAACCACATCTTATAAGTCTCACCATGAAAGACAGCTGTCATCTTGAAATTAAAACAAAATAGCTTTCTACTTTTTGTAGAAAGAAAATTTGACTTTTCGCTTCTATTCCATTCAATGATTATGCCAAGAACCTTTTGATATGCATAAATATCAAACTATACATAATATCGGCTGTATCTTGTGACCTTTCTTTTCTTATTCTTGTATTATATATATATATATATATATATATATATTATAAACCAGCTGGACCTGTGGAAATTCCATGGACAATTTCTCAATATTTCCACATAATCTATATATCTATAAAAGTGAACGTGTCTGTGTGTCTGTCTGTGTACATTTCCCTACGCAATAACTGTCAATTTTTAGTCTACAGACTCGAAATTTGATAGATTTTCCCAAATCTCTGTACCCTGTCTATGTGATCGGTTTTTAGCCAGAAATTTGGCTGTTAAGGGGTCAAAGTTCAACGATTTGGCTTTTGAAAACTCTACCAAAATCCTCCGACAATTTTGGGTCTAAACACTTGAAATTTTAGATATAGATTCCTTGGACATGGATCTAACTTAATAACTTGATTTGAGCCCAAAACAATAAGTGTTAAGGGGGTCATAATAGGGGTCAAAGTTAAAAAAATTGACCGTTTTTTTTGTTTTTGCTCAGCATACACCTCCAAACATCCGGGCACCCATGCTAATTAATAATAATAATTTCTTGGAATAATACATTTATATAAAGGTATACTTTCAAGAAAAGAAATGTTTGTTCTTTTGTAAAAATAATTGACAATGTGAGTTAGTTAGTTAAAGTTAAAAATTTAAATCTTGTATCTTTCTTTCAAAAATATAAAAATAGGATATTTATGCATGCTTCTTTATAACATGAAAGATAGGATATAAGTTAGAAAAGCATTTCATCCAAGGCATGAAAATTGTTAAACAAAATGTTTTACTATAGGCTTTAAAAATAAAGGTACAATATTCGATTTGAAATTTATTTATCTTCAAAGTGCACTTTTATAAATTTTACAAAATAAGGTATAAAAAATTTAATTTAAATTGAATCAAAAAATTACCTTGGATTTATTTTATGTAATGTACATTCTGTTGCACTTACAAAAAAAAAAAAAAAAAAAAAAAAAAAAATCATTGAAAATTTTATATCATTAATTGCTAGATGAAAGATAATGTTTTTAAAGTGCACCAAAATGTACATTACATAAAATAAATCCAAGGTAATTTTTTGATTCAATTTAAATTAAATTTTTATACTTTACTTTGTAAAATTTATAGAAGTGCACTTTGAAGATAAATAAATTTCAAATTGAATCTTGTACCTTTATTTTTAAAGCCTATAGTGAAAACATTTTGTTTAACAATTTTCATGCCTTGGATGAAATGCTTTTCTAACTTTATATAATATATATATATAATGAAAAATAGATTGGAGGTGGAAAGGTCTGAGCACTCAATGTTTCGCCCGATTTATGTGGGCTTTTCCAAGAGTGATGGTCATGGATGAGAGGGTCGGAAGATTTGGGGCATAAAAAAATATTTGAAGCCAAATCTTTCAGAAAAAAAAAGGTCTAAAAAGGCCAAACTAATAATTCTAGCCAAATTTTCACAAACAAAGAAGCTAAATTGAACATTTAAATTGTAAATATACAAACATTTATATTTTTTCAATATTTTTTTGTAGATTGGTGATGTTTTAAACTGACACATTTCAGAAAACATTACATACTTATGTGTTCTGTTGAAATTAGTATAAATTAACAAAAATTGTTTTTGACGATATCTAAAGGTTTTTGGGTATTCTGAAAACGAATATCACATGTGAATTTGTCACTGACAAATAATATGTAATAACGTTATGCTTTCTGATTGCAAGTCAAACAAAGCACGCACACGCATCGTTTTGCTGATGATGACGATAGAAAAACATTACGTACTTACGTCTCATGCCAAAGTTAGCATAAATTACGAAAAATGGTTCAGTAGAAAAGTAATTATAATTAAAAACAGAATTTATAACAGACATAAGATAAAATTTATTTAAATGACATGTTTTTTTGTAGAAAAAATTTATTTGAATAAAATAAATACAATGTTAATTCATTTAAATAATATTTGGTCCTAGTTTTTAAATAACAATATACCAAAATTTAAAAAAACAAAAAAACAAAAAAAAAAAAAACATAAAACACAGACAAATTGGTAAAATTGTCTTTATTACTGTTCAACAATTCTTTGTCAGATTTGCGTAATTTTTTTCTTTTGTGTGTGTGTGGAATTGTAGAACTAGAGAAACGTGCCGCTCTTCTAATGTTAACCAATCTAAGAAACATTCCTTACATCTGACGTTTCAACAGGAATTTTAACTTCTAACCCATCCATATCTTCAGTGACATAAACTTGACAACCAAGACGCGACCTGAAAATAACCAAAATTGCTAATTAAATAAAGTTTTGTCAATATAATATGAATAAAAAGTAATTGTTCAGAAGTTCAAGATATTATAGTTGTCTACAGCTGTTTAAAGGTAGCGTTTATTTCAAGTCATGCAATGACATTCAAACACAGTAGTGTTTGAATATATAGTTAAGTGGCAGTTTTAATCATTTAGAACTGCTTTAAAGCTTCAACACTCACTCATTTTTCGATCAAATTTCAAACAATTATTACAGTTTATAGACCACCTTCTCAGCTATGTTGTGAAAATTTTTTTTTCAATTTTCGTTCATTAAAACAAAATTTATGATGAATTTACTGTTCAAAATCGTAAAAAATCGTAAGGCTGTGAGCGATGTTTTTTTATGACTGGTTTCCATAGCAACCATGTTGCTTCAGTGACTACTGTTGCTACTAATTCACTGCTCTAGCGAAAAGATAAGTAACAAGTGAAACAGACAGAATGAAAGGGAGATAATTGGGGGATTTTATTGAAAGCAGACGAGTGCTGTACATTGTTATTACATAGGTGTTCATGGGGGCAAAAAAATAAGACTGAAATTAAACAAAGGACAAGTGAATTTACTGGAAACCTGAAAAAATCATGGATTACAATAGAAAAATGTGAGCGTGGAAAGTAATATGGTTAAGCTTAAACATGGAAGAGTAAAGGACTAGTTGTTAAAACTGGAAAAAAAAAAGGGGACAAGATATCCTAGTAAAAAAATATAAATTTATAACTTAAAATATTGCAGCATTAAAAATTTATTATATAATGTTATAAATTGAATTTATAAAAAAACAAAACAAAAAAAAACAAAAAAAAAAAAAACAAAAAAAAAAACAAAAGAAAATCTTAATACTTAAGACAACACTTAAACAGCTTTGTAAGTATGGGAGCTAGTTCTGGTTGAAACTTTTTCAGCACTATAATTAGAATGCTGCCAGGACCAGTTGCTTTACTGGAATCAAGATTTTTTATTAGCTTGGCAACATCACGCAGATATTTGTATGTCACATAGCATGTTTTCTGATAGAGGAGGAAATACGGGGGGGGGGGGGATCGCATTGGGTAGAATAACTACTAAGTTCTTGGCAAAGAGTTTGACTTCATCTGATGCTGACGAGATTATCTTCGGTCCATTGATGATGGTTGGGATAGAGCACACTCTAGAAGTGTAAGTCATTTTTAGTTTCAGAACAGTTTCAGATGGTTCGCTGTTACACACAAGTCCTGGTAGGTGACTTGTTTGTAGTAGATAGTTCCACAGAACAAAATATTCTTACCGTGTCGAAACCCGGGAAAGAACATGTGAAATTGCTCCAGAAAAGGTTTAATATTTATGAAGCAATTCTGGTTCCTGATTGGTTGGTAGCAGAACGTGAATTAATTTGATTCGTCAGTTCTTAGCAGCATCGTTTATTAATAGAATCGTCCGACTGTGTGGGATCATACCCCATTACTTCTCCAAAATATTGCAACACTAATATATATATATATATATATATATATATATATATATATATATATTATATATAAAAAACAGGATTTAAGGAGGGTGGAGGAACAGCACTAACTGAACCTGGATGAGCGTGAAGAGTACTGGACCTGGGGGAGGTTTATTGCTACCAAAATTCCAGTGAAGACCAATGGTTGTTGTCAGCAAGAAATCAATGGTAAGTGGCTGCTGCAATAACAAAGTCATTTGTAAAGGTTATCAAAAGAGCTGAAGAGTACTGGAAATCTGAGAAGACTGGCTATCACCCAGATTCCAAGGAACACCACCAATTGTTGTTAGGGAGTAATTTCTGATGATGGTCTATACGAAAACACTTAAATGAATGATAATTAGTGTTGGGATGATTAATCAGAATCGGAACCCGTAAAGTCGGAACTTTTTGGAATATTGGAATCGGTATCTGAAAAATGTGTACCTATTTTCCAATGCCAAAAACGATTCCTTTAACTTTTTTTTATTTGATGGTGTTTAAAAACAAAATCTTCCACTGCTGGTAGTAATAATCAAATAAATATTTATTGATTTTAAATTGCCAGTAAAGCTAAAATCTATATTTATGGTTAAATATTAAGAGATTTATAAAGAATCGGAATTCTGAATTTCATATGGAATTGGTAATTGTGTCGGAATCATAAAAAATATTGGAATAATAACCATGTATCATATTTAAAATTCTGAAAAAAAATGCAATTTCATGATGAAAAACAAAAAGGCACAGGTAAAAAGACACAGATGTGTCATTTTGTCTACGATTCACACTCATGACACCAAATGTCATTTTAAAACATCACATCCGAATCGAAGGGAAATAACTCTTATCAGTCCTCCTGAGCTATTTCCCTTTGATTGAATAGTGACGTTTTAAATGCATTCAAAAATAAATTTATAAAAAAAAAAAGGTTAACATTTCATGCACGTCATGTGGTATGGAGACGGGAACATTATTTTCAGTCAATTATTTGAGTTATTGTCAAAAGCAAACATTTTGCAAGAATTTTTTCTTTAAATAACACATAATGAACAAAGTTAACGGAATCAAAGTATTGACCATAGTTGAAGGCGACTTGCTCCCTTTTTTGGTTACTACACAGAAATATAGGAGGAGGGCACTATTCCTATTCCTAAATTGCACCACTTATCCTTTGTCCTCACCGTATAATACTGAATGTTTAACAAAGACGAGTATCAATCCATCCAGCACGGCTGTAGCCAAGATCGAACTCACTACACAAGTTTGTAGTGTACCTATTTACTATGCCTCCCCACGGGGCAGAGTTAGACACCAGGGTCGTTTTTTAACGTGGAGAAAAGGTACAAAAATAAAAATTGTCTCAGTCGTGAAGGATTTCTCCTCCACCAAAAGAGAACAAGAAAATGAAGTGCAGCATCTGAAGAACAGATACTACACTTTGATCTTGACCAAAAGGCCACAAGTTTGTAGTGTAATTCAAATCTTGTCGGTAGCTGAATACTTGATGTTTCGCCAGGGCTATCAAGGGTATTTTTTATCATGACGCCTTCACTAGACGGGGTGCCTACCATGGCTTAAGAGAGTCCCATCTACCCTCGCAAGAAGGATAAACCATACCAGTTTCTCGGTACATACAGTGCCTTACCTTCTCAAATGGTCACCCATCACGTACTGGCCAAGCTCAACATTGCTTAACTTCAGTGATTTGGCGAGAATCAGTGCGTCAACGTGATTCTGTCATATATAAAGACGAGTATAGTAATATTTTTTTTAGTAAGGTATGACTAGACTGGGGATTGAACCTAAATCTCCTGGTCCATTATTGAATACAAACATTATACTAAATGGTTTTTAAAGTAAATATGCAGTATTTAGTTGCATAATCCTTGCTTGTTTGCAAATGTCACGTTATCTTTTTGTTGGGTTGTAACGGTATAAGAAAAACTAACGTATCATACCAACCATCTTCTTTACGGTTGTTATATCGTCAGAGAAATGGTATAATCATGTTGATACACCAGTTTTCATTAAATTACTAAAGTTAAGCAGCATTGAGTCTGGTCAGTACCAGATGGGTGACCATTTGGAAATACTAGGTGCTATATGTAGGAGGAACGAAGCACCTCCCTGCAAAAACTAACATCGTTTCTCCTGATGGGGACATATGTACAACTGGAGACCACTTGAGAATTGCATATATTAATATTCCCTAGAAACTTCCTCCTTTGAAAGAAGCCTGCTTATCCTGCCCCGGGTGACTGCTGCACCAATTACAGAGAGGGACATTTCTCACTTTATTATTCGTTCTTTATCTTGTATGTTATGCGTGTTCGATTGCTGCTGACGCTATAGTCGTTAAGCAAGTCTGACTGCTGAATGAAACTCACAAATATTGTTTGTCAGGATTGGCTGCTCTGCATGAAATCCTCCATTGTTGGATGCAGCTATTCATTAGACAAGCAAGATTAGTTTTTTTTTTTTGAGGTTTTTTCCTTCAGCAAGTCTCAACAAGTGCATACAAAGTCAGAAAAGGTCTGGTATAATAGTTGCCGGGAAGCTTTCTATTCTAATAGAATTCTTTCTCCAAACTGTTCACTCAGAATAGTTTTATGTCTTATCTAGGAGAAATTCTATTAATCCATGGGTTTGGTTATTTTGTATCAACCCTTTCCAGGTTATTTAATGCTAAATCTAGTGATTTTGAAAAAAAAAAAAAAAAAATTTATGCTTCAAGTTGTGTACATCTTCAAATATTTATTTAGCATGTTTGGTTGTTTTAAAGACATATCAACCCTTTTGAATTCAGTTTTTTTAAGTAAAGCGTTTATACTTCCAATCTTTTTATATCTTCAAATATTTATTTATAGTGTTTGGTTTGGTTGTTTTGTAAAGAAAAATTGTTTTTGCTTTTTAAGCTTTGTAAAATATGATCAAGCTTTGCAAAGGGAAAGGAACAGGAAGCCAATACCTTCAGACAACCTGATCTGTTAGCATCAGTAATCCATACATAGAACTGATAGAATTTACCACTTTGAGTCATGGTAGACTTGAGACTAATCTCTATTATATAAAAGGAATTTTGTTTGTGTGTGTGCAAATTCTTTTCCTATAGACTCCTAAATGGCTGAACTGATTTTTTTTTTTAATTTTACACGGGTACTTTATGTGCTTGGCAGCGTTCTCAGATAGATTTTACATTGGAATGTCTTTGATAAGTATCAATAATCAAAAAAATCCGATGAAAGAAGGAACGGGCGATTTTAACTAAAGTTGATGCCTTATACAGACTAACATCACAAGTGCATTTAAGAAGTTCTATTACTGCATAAGCAGAAAGGCCCGGCATATAAAATCAACAGTAGGTTCTTTGATCTGACAAGGTGTGCCTGAAATGAATGTTTCTATTTAAAGCACAATTGAACCATGATACTTTACTTTTTCATTTTAAACTTTAATTCAAGCAATTATATATAAAAATAATTTTGTAAAATCAACAGTAGGTTCTCTACAGTACAATGTATTGTGAACGAAGTCACCGTGGGGAGGCACGTGAAGCTTCCTCCTGGTGCACCATGGTGGTCTCGAACTAGATAATTAATCAATTTGATTGAAAAATGATCGCTTTCACCAATTTCGATGACAATAAAATATGGAAGGGTGAAACATTCGTTGATCATCATTCAATATTGGGTAACATCGGGTCTCCTTGCTAGTGGTAATCAAGAAATGGTGCCAGTATCCTCAAAGACCCCAACTTGGGGCCTTTCATTAGTGAACAACAAAAACAATGAAATTGCCATTACTGCTTACCATGTTTACCTGCTCAATTTACACTAAATTTTGTATATACAACAATGAAAGTTTTGATTCTAAAAAGATTGCAAAATAACATTTTTACTTACGTGTCTGTTAATCCATATGCCATGTCTAAGATGTCCTGTTCTTCATCCGATGGGGGAGAGGGTAGCTTATCATAGGAGTCTTTTGGTAAAATTAAATGGCACGTTGAACAAGCCATCGTTCCTTCACAAGCACCTGGAATAAAAAAAAACAAAAAGCTCTTAAAACAAAGAAGTTTGGTCATTTTGTTTTACGGCATATCAACTCTTTTGGGGCTATTTAAAGGCTGATGGTTGGCCCTGGTTATCCTGTCATGGCTGGAGTGTTACTTGCAAAGATAAGGTTTACACCATAGTTTACCTCTTCCCACTTGGTGTATAAACGAATTGAGGGGCCCTTTTTATCCTGGGTGTAGGCCTACTAGTATGTATTTTTGTTTTTATTTATATCTTTATACAAGTTCTTCATCGTCATCTGTTTTTTTTTTTTTTTTTAATCCTTTTTAAAACTAAATCTGCTCTCTATAGAAGAGGTGACCCGTTTGCAACCCAGAAGACGTGTTGGATGGCTTGAAACAGCACACCATATTTTTTCTTTAGTGTTTGTTCACGGTTTACTTCAAATCAGAAGCATTCTCATGTCAAGATCTGACACACCCTTATACACAGAGAGACCAAAAATACCTGAGGATGGCGTCTAGTTGCCATTTAAGATGCCTGATCCAAGCATGCCTAATATTTATTTTATTTTCAATTAAATCATTTTTTATTTCACTAGGGAAACTCACAGACACTAAAATAAACTGGTATTGTGGAAACATAAGAATTATATCGTGGTTTGTTTGAAGCATTGTTTAACAGAGAAGAGGGTTTTTTGAAGACTTACAATGCAGGAATGTGCAGTTATTGTGAGCAGATAAATAATAAATAATTCAATTTTTTTTTTTTTTACCTGATTGGTTTTTTTTTTTCTTTCTTTCTTATTTTTTCCAACTGTGGATGGTATTTATTTCATAGGTCCTTCGAGTGCATCACTCATCATCAGTGGAGAAACGTATATCCACTCTCTAAGCTGTCAATTGTTATTTGTTTATTTATCTGCTCACAACGACTGTACATTCGTGCATTGTAAGCCTTCAAAAACACCTTTTATAAGAATTATATTTTTACAAAAATCCGACAGTACCAACTGCTATGAAAACTTTCCTTTTTGCCAATTTTTGCAAAAAAAAAAAAAAAAAAAAAAAGAAATATAACTTTTACTAAATGCAAGAAAATTTGATCTTTGATTGATCTTCATAGATTTTTCTCTTTTGGCATTTCTTTTTAATGTATTTGATTTTTTTCAGAGTTTGTATAGTTACTTACAAATTGGCTACATGATATTGGCAGTTTTTATAGCTACTATTTTCTGTCTCTACGCATCATTACCCAACCCAATCAGATTTATCTCGCATGACAAAAAAAAAAAAAAAAAAATTGTTTCTATAAGAAAAATGTAGAAACAAAATATAAATAATAAAACAAAATAACAAATACATAATGTATAAACAAACAAAAAAGCATACACTTCAATGATTTTTTTCTTGTAAAAATCTTTGTTTTATTAAATACATATCGAAAAAAACAAATAAAAAAAAAAGAAAAGAGTATCATTCGTCTGTTTACAAATTTGATGTGTGTGCACAAGTAGTCAATTTTTAACGAAACCAATACAACTGGAATCTGACCATTTCATGCGTGCTTCGTTTTGGGGTGCTGGAAATCTAACTAATCCATCAAATGTAATTCTATAAGTAAGATATTTTATATTCCTAGAAAACATTGCTCCTAGTTAACATTACTCTTACAGGAAATCGTACAGTTGGTTGGTTGTTTTTGTTTTACAGCATATCAACCCTTTTCAGGTTATTTAATGCTGAACCCAAAGATTTTGAAGAAAATTTTTTTTAATAGAATATATTTGTTTTTTTCAAGTCAGTTTCTATTTAACCCATAGTTGGGACCCTAACAGGTATTACCACTTCAGGTCAGAGAGAATTTGGGAGCAATGGCAATTAAAGGGTGGCTCCACACTCCCCAAAGACGACAAGCTGGGGCCTCACCACTGAATATAGTTTAAGGTCATATCTAGGACCAAGTCTATAGGTAAGATAATTATTTTATATTCCTGCAAACATTGCTCTTACAGGAAATCATACAGGGATGGTATAGGGCATACTCTTAACATTTCTTTTCGATAACATTGTTTGAAGAAAACCTTACAGAGAGAGAAAGAGGGGGGGGGCCTTATTCTGCAAAACTTCTGAACAAACTCAATAGGTGTTCGCCATGCAGATGCACTTTCTAATTTGTCTTCATGCACCACAAATTCTACTGCATCTCTTGTGAATACATACGATTTCGGTTTTACCCAGCAAAACTAGCAGCTAACAAGTCAAAATTGAAAATATGGAACTTGGCAGGCGTTAATTGACTCAACGTGCTCCTCTAGACATGCACGAATATACATTCATACGTTAAACTATTGGAAATTTATCAATGTTGCTGGATTTCTTTTAAATGCTTGAAGAGTTATCTCCCTTTGACGCTTATGTGTTGTAAGGACTTAGGTAACCTGGAGTT
The DNA here is from genome assembly GCF_053919585.1 of Euprymna scolopes. NCBI lineage: Eukaryota > Metazoa > Mollusca > Cephalopoda > Sepiida > Sepiolidae > Euprymna > Euprymna scolopes. Next base: position 66,343,235 of record NC_136507.1, read on the forward strand.
GCGCCCCTTTGTTAACTGATGACACGTTTTAGAATTGGTGACTCGGAGTTGCATTCTCTTTGTATATTTATAAAGGCATGTATGCGACGTGTTCTTCCTCTTGTGTAAACATGTATAATAAACAGACGTGTTTTTCTTCATCTCTGTGTGTAAAAAGGCTAAAAGATGTTATGTTAATTGCTTTGTTTCTTTTGTCATCGTCAATATAGTTTCCAGCATGAAGTCATTTTTTTTTTTTTTTTTTTTTTTACACAGGTATCACCACATTATCAAGGTCAAGAGGCCACTCGAGGATAAGGGTTAAAGAGTGTACAGTAGAAATTGGACAATATAGTAATCAATTCGGTAAATTTGTTAACTTATATGGAACGGCTCATCAAGAACTTGTTTACGTTAGATTTGAAGACAACCATATTGTAGTTAGCCGGAAAGCAGGAAAACGGAAGACAATTCCGCAGGTGTGCAATTCTAAGAAAGAAGCTTTGTTCATGGAATCTAAGTTTAGGTTTAGGCACAGATAAAGAGTGGGGGGAATTATTGATAGTGTTTTCAGCTAGACGAGTGTTTCTTGTGAAAGTTTGGCGAGGAGAGACCATAGACTGAAGCTCAGTCAAACACTTTCCATGAAAATAACGATACATCAGAGACAAACTCGCAACATCTCTTCTGTTAGATAGAGGTTGCAGGGAAGAGAAAGGGACATCTCCTACGAGACTACGGAGTCTATTTTGAACTCTATCAAGGCAGAACAAGTCCTTTCTAGCAGCTCCTGCCCAGATGTGGCAATAGTATTCAATCCTTGGACATACCTGGCTCTTATATAGATAGAGAATTGCATCAGCAGTGAGATATCTACTGGATCGATAGAAAGATCCCACCATTTTTCCAGCGGCCTTGACAACAGATTTGATGTACGTGTTCCATTTAAGATCAGGAGTAACGGTCAAGCCCAGAAGCTTGTCAAAACTTGAGGCCTCCTGAAGACGAGAGCCATTCATTTCAATTGATGGCAGATGTGGATCAGAGTGTTGATGATGTAAAGAGAGAAGCTTGGTTTTAGATGCATTAAAAGTAACCAGCCACTCCTTTCCCCATTGTAGTACGTGCTCAAGATCAGAGGAGAGAGAATCGGAAAGAACTTGGTCGTTTACTGTCTTAGATGTGCTACCATAAATGGTTGTATCATCAGCATAAGTGTCTACAAATGATGTAAGGATGTGATTTGGAAGATCATTAATGTAGATCAGGAATTGAGTTGGGCCCAGGATGGACCCCTGAGGGACTCCAGCATTAATACTGTGAGCTTCTGATTTTTGCCCCTCAACTACTACTCTTATCAGAAAGAAATGATTTAATAATTAAGACATTTCCAACTATACCATAGCTAGAGATCTTGTGAAGTAAACCTTTATGCCATACCCTATCAAAGGCCTTTGATATGTCAAGAGCAATTGCCCTAGAAAGGTTGCCTCCGTCGAGAGATTTGCTAATCCTATGAGATATAACTTTAAGCACATCTGCTGTAGATCTAGCAGAACAGAAACCATATTGAGTGTCACTAAGAAGGTTATTTTTGTTGAGATGGTTGATTACTTCTGTATTTAACACAGATTCCAGCAACTTACTCATGACACACAGGAGACTTATTGGTCTGTACTGAGAGGGGGATGAGCGATCACCTGAATTCTTAAATACTGATGAGATTTTCCAGAGTGATGGGAAGCTATTCTCCTTAAGACAACGTTTAAACAGTTTAAACAGTCATTTAAAAAAGAAAGGTATGTTTTCTTTATTTACTTCATAATTAACTTAACAAATGTTAGTAATTAACACAAACTATGTTAATTTTTAAAGTCTTGATATTCATCTGTTCATGCATACTGTAAACACGTGTGAATTAGATAGCAAAATAATTTTTTCTTCTGCATTATCTATCTATATAAATCTAACCTGTCTGTTTCAATGTATGTATGTATGTATGTATGTCTGCCTAAAACTTTTGACGGATTTTCACGAGATCTATTTTGTTTTGAAGCTCGACCCTACGGACGACAAATGTAAAAGAAATTGGCTAAAAACATTAATTTCTTCACCCTCAACTAGGCACTTTTCTACAAGGGGGGGGTCGCTTTTTTTTTCCGTCAATATTTTCAAAAGTCATTCCCTCTTTTCGATTGACTAGCCTTAATTTAAACCTTTCCCCACTTCTGGTCTGGAGATGGATGCAACGACAAAGACGTCACGTTTTTGTTTTTTTTTTCACATTCTTTTCCATCCTTCATGGTATGGGTTCAAGCCTGCCTGCCTGCCTACTACCATTTTTTTTTTTTTTTTTGCTCAACACATACCCTCAAACACCCGGGCACCCAGGCTAGTAAGGTAATAAGGAGTAAAGAAACTTATTAGTTTTATTTATACAAACAGAATGTCGTTATTCATGTGTCACATTTACATATTTAACATATGTTAACAAATATTGTTATAGAGCTAAACGTTTTGTTTTCGATTCTAGTTAATGGCACTTGTGTTATATTTGTTTAAAAATTTTGAAATCACAACTATATATTGGGTACAATATAACAATCAATAGAGAATTGGCTCTATAATAATAAATACGAAATCTGCATAAATTAGAATATATATTTTTTTACAAAAGAAACACCACTTATCAAGGTCAGAGGTCGCTCAAGGATAAAGGTTAAAGAGTATACATTGGTCAAAAGGACAATATCATAGTCATCGTTGGAAATGTTAATTTGGTAAATTGGATTACTTAAGGGGAACGGCTCATCAAGAACTTGTTTATGTTGGACTTGAAGACGGCCTTATTGTAGTCAGCTGGAAACATACTTTATGTGTGTATGCGTGCAGAACAGTCTCTACCAAACTACTCAATTTTTGGTCTATATAATTGAAACTAGATATATAGAGGATTAAAACGTGTGGAACAAATGGGTTTTATCTGGTTAAAGCTAATGGGTCATAATTGAAAATATTGAACTTGGCAGGCATAAGTCGACTTAAAGTGCTCCTCAAGACATGTGCAAACATACATTTATACATTAAAATACATTAATTTTTAAAGTTTAGATATCCCTCTGTTCGTGCATAGTTATTTTTCTTTGGCATTATCAATAAAGGAGTAAAGAGACTTATTAGTTTTTGTTATGCAAGCAGAATGTCGTTATTCATATGTCATATTTACATATTAAACATATGCCAGTATAGAGTTTTGGTTTCGATTCTAGCTTATGGCACTAGAGTTAAAAATTTTGAAATCACTATTATATATTGGGTACAATATAATAATAGAGAATTAGCACTTTAATAATGAATACAAAATCTACATCATTAAAATATCATATTTAAGTGTATTTTATGACCGGATGACGTGCTATCTATTTAATGCTTCTAAAATTTCAGGTCTTTTTGTAAACGCCTTACGGAATGTGAAAATTTTACAGGTATATATATATATATATATATATATATATATAATAAAAAATTACAATAAGTTTACCAAGGTAATCAAAATGGTAAACGCGATTCCTTTGGAACTTACTTGTGGATTGGAAGGTTTTAATTCGACTGTATTTGGATTTTACCATTCTTGTTTTTTTTTACCCTTCACCAGACTATCCATTCATGTGAAATCTTTTTATCATTTTTTCTTTTACCTCCTATTCCCCTTACCTCACCATTTTTTTAACCAAGTAAGATCTGTGACTTACTTGTGGTTTCATTAAATACTTTTACATGCAAAATCCGATCCCGCATTTTGCTAATTCCTGCCCTCTGATGAGAAGGAGAGTATTTCTTCGAAACTCCGCGGATTAAGGACTATCCACTTATCTTGTGCTTCCTTTTTAAAATTAAATATGTTTTTAACTCTTTTTCAAAATGTTTTTTTTTAACATGTTTTATTAATCATTTGTTCATATATGTACACAAACAAATCTATTTTATGTGAAAGTTCTTTAACGGTGTGCGACATGTCTCTAATACATGTTCAATGTGTGTACACATAACATACTTTGTCGTGTGCGATGTGTTGCGATCGGCTCTAAAATGTAGAGTGTATATAACATTTATGACAGAACATATAACATCAATACAAGGAATCAACGGAACCCAGTTCTCTGGAGATTTAACGTTGTATCACGCCAAAAACATCTCGATAGTAAATATACAAGAATGCTTCGACTAGTCTACAACATATCCTGGAAAAGTCATCCAACAAACAAATCATTGTATGGTTCCTTACCTCGTGTTTTCAATAATAATAATAATAATAAAAGATGTCTAGCACTTGCCGATCATATTAGTCACCATGATGAATCGTCAGAAAAGTTCCTACTTTGGACGTCCATGTGTAACACTGAAATCCATTATTGAAGAGAAAAATGGTCTGACAGGAACCAAGCTGGTTGCTCCAATAGCCGATCGAGAACTCTGGCAATCGGAATTTGTTCACGTTTCACCTGCATCTACTGGCATTGGATGAAACAACGATAACAGTAGGGAAACATACCTTGTCCATCTTGGGTCTTGTTTTCACAGTCTTGGAAAAGCTGCAAGGAAACTCATCCTAAAAAAACCAGAAGTCCCAGTTGTATTTTCAACAACTTTATTCCAGCAGTTAGTATTATCAATGCTAAAATTCTTGACTCGTTGGAAAGTTGCATGCTGTCTTAATATCTACATCTTATCTACATTGACCCAGCAACTTCCTTGAGTGTTCCGAGCCATTATCGAGTGGTCGCCAGCTTGTCTCCTCTTGACCGTCTCTCCCAAACCCTGACTCTCAATTAACTAAAACCTACGTGCACAAAAACATCTCCCTTCTAATGACGTAATCAACACGTATCACTCATAACCATCGCATGAGGTCTGTCACATATTCTTGTTTATCAACATTTCAATATTAAAATTCTTGACTTGTTTCTAAATTCCACTCTATCAAATTAATATTCCTGGTATGTTCCAGTGTTAATATTGTATTTTATAAACATATGTTCAGGGTATTCAACATTGCCACGGAACCAACAATGCCACATACACAATGTTTACAAGCACTGCAAAATATTCATAATATATAGAGAGAAAGAAAATACAGAGAAAATAAAATGGCATAAATGAAAGAGCAAAAAACTCTTTAAGTAGATCACATCAGAGTCAACATGGAAGTATACGCGTATGGATTAACATTTTACCCAAGAGGAAAAAATTATTCAAACTTTTTCAAGATATATGTTACAAGGAAACACAAAGTATTTAGATATACAGCCACAAGTAGTGGAAGCAAGAGTCCAAAATGAGCAGATGGAAAAAATGTGTTGAAAGTAGGAGACAAGCATGGAAATAGTGAGGCAGTAGTAAGAGGTAAGGGATTCTCCATAAAGCAGACAGGCTATAGAAAGATGGCCACAGAATGAGGAATAGAGCAATATACATGCGAGACTATTACGTATGTATGCAAATAGAGGAAGCCGAAATGCTATAAGGCCAGGTTGGGGAAGAAGCGGGTTAATGTAATTAATTGGGGTTGGAAAGAAAAAGTACAGAAGTGTGTATCAAATGTGAGCTACATATTCTGGCCAAGATCAAAGTGTAGTATCTGTTCTTCAGGTGCGGCACTTCCATTTCTCGTTCTCTTTCAGTGGAGGAGAAATCCATCAAGACTGAGACAATTTTTATTTTTGTACCTTTTCCCCATGTTAAAAAACGACCCTGGTGTCTAACTCTGCCCCGTAGGGAGGCATAGTAAATAGGTACATATATTTAGGCTGAGACTAACGAGTTTAATCGTGGTCAATAAAAATGTATAATATTCTTGACAAGAGCAAGGTGAATTTGAAAAAAGGCTGAAATATTGTTTGATCTTATTTTTTAGTATGAAACTAAGAGTTTCTTCACTAAGTCTTTTGTGATAAGTACCAGATGCAAATTAAATTATAGTGGCATTAAAACAGTTAAATTTATGATTAAACTTAGAAATATGTGAAATAAGAGCATTTTGGTTTCACAAAGTTTCATGATTATTACGTTCAGAGATTCTTTTGCTAAGCAAGCACAGAGTATTGCTAATATAGAAATTGTTGCAATTACTACATGGTATGGTAGATAATAAGTTGCAGAACTCATTTCTTTAGGTTTGAGTAATAAATATCAACATGGTTGCATCAGGATTTTTTTTAAATTACCTTGAAAAAATGTTATTCTGAAATATTTCTCATTTGTAATTTAATAATTTTGTTAAAAATTCATGTTTTTGCTAAATCAAACTAACTTTAAGTCAAATTTAAAAAGTATTTATTTTTTGTAATGGAAAAAAGGGGTTTGTTTGCCTTCAAGAAGGCATAGCATTTGAGTGTTGCCAGATATGGTGTCATACTAAACATGTTCAATTCAGAAGCTATTATAATCTAGGTACTGATTCTCCACGAGTAACTTAATCATTGCTAAAACACTTCAAGAATTATACCTACTAATGTGACTATTTCTATGACATCTTCCCCCAAAATGTGTTTAAATGTATTGCCACAATAGTTTGTAAGACTGGATTTTGGAGGGGTTCATACATTCTTTCAATTAATACATTATAAAATATAAAAGAGCTGGAGCGTTGTTTAATATTATTTTCTAGAGTGAAACTAACTCATCTGTAATAAATACCATATTATTTTGGCATTAAAACAGTTAAATTCATGATTAAACTTAAACATATGTAAAACAAGAGCATTTTGGTGCTACCAAGTTTCACAAATATTATGTTTATAGATTCTTTTGCTAAGAGAGTTTTGAGTTCACCAATGTAGAAATTGTTGCAATCACTACATGGTATGGTGTATAATTAAAGACACAATAGGATTTGAACTTTCCTAATAAGTTTGAATATACATGATGACTAACATTTACAATCATAGCAAAAGCATACATTAATTTAATTTTGTTCAAATCTGTTAACTTGTCCGCCACAGTAACAAAGTTAGATGCAATGTCAGTTTAGAGTGGGAATTCAGTTCTAAAAAGGCAGTACTCTTGGTGAGTGCAAAATTAGCCATGATCAGTCATATCGGCATTCTCTGTTGAAACCATCTCAGACAATTGCCTATAATTTCCTCATCACAGAGGAGACTAGTCGAAAGAAATACCAAACTTTAACGCTACCAGACCTAAACTACTGAACTTAATTTGCCCCTGTGTCTGACCTAGGCAAAACTGAAAAAAAAAATTTAAATGCATTAGTAATTTTTTGCCTTTCATCTACTGCCAGTATTCAGCCGTCGTGTGCCAGTCCGCCCAATAGATGGAACCCTCTTTGATGCACAGGTACTTTCTGCAGTGGGTGCATCAGAACCTTGTCTTCACCTTCTTTTGAAGGTTGTTTTTGTAAGATACTCCAGGGTGCTGTCTGTCGTACCTTAGGTGTTTCTCTATGCACACAGCACAGATGTGGTCAGATGAGATGCCAGGAGGAATTTCAGGGAAGTGGTTGTCTGGCTTCAGGTGTTGAGCACATGGTTCTTGTTGTCCTCTGAACGGCTGTAGAACGGTAGTTTCCTACCAGTTTCAGACAGTGTTTGAATGTATCTTGTAAAGTACAGAGGTTTTCTGGCAGCTCCTTGTGTAGAAAGGTAGGGCACATAGGAGTTGTAAGAAGCTCACATGAAGAATTTGATGAAGAGGTAGTGGTGTTGTGAACAATGAAGGCGGGTCATCTGGTCGTTCTTGTCGCAACCACCCATGTACTTGTTGTAGTCCAAGGCAAGCTGTGGAATACTCACTTCAAATTGAGGTTAAGCAGCAATTGGGTAGCTATTTTTAGCTTCCTGACAACACAAAAACATGTGGTCAGAAAAATACCAGTTTAGCGGTAACTCAGTATATAGCATTTTCGGAAATTACCGGTATATTGGTAACTCGGTCTGGTAGGGTTAATCTTGACCTGACGGCTAGGAGTTGAGGTATGATCACTATTTATATCGTCTTTCTTTAGACTA